>NC_134400.1:67948654-68148980 GCF_050003625.1 Haematobia irritans
ATATATATATATATATATATATATATATATATATATATTATATATATATATATATATATATATATATATATATATATATATATATATATATATATATATATATATATATATATATATATATATATATATATATATATATATATATATATATATATATATCAAAGAAGAAAAAAAAATTAGAAGACGGTTTTGTGTTATCGTGTATATAGTATTAAGAAGAAATTATATTGGACATCGAATTGTATTTCTTGTTGTTCTTATCCAGTGTACAAGCAATTTCACATTATGGATGGAAAAAGCGGTACGGTAAATCATAGGCCCTAGCAGAGAAGTTCCAAAAAACACTTTAATACCCTATTTGGATAGATCCATACAGTTGCTTAAATTTCTTCACGAATTAATTTTTTTGTACTGTGTTCCTTTCATATTTACAATATCAAACCAGTTGATTTCTCTTCACAAACTATAAGTAAAGATTGGTTTCTTTTCCTTTAATTATTTTGATTAATAGACGTTAATTAAAAGTTAATTTTTAAGGAAAAAGAATGCGTGAAACAAATTGTTTGTAATATATATTTATGTGTGTTTGTTTAATAAGCTTGCACAAAAAAAAAAAAAAAAAATCTAAAAAAAAAGAAAACCTAACTTAATTATAAATTTGATTATTCATATAATTTAGAACTTAGTAAAATATTGTATAAGTATACATAATTCAAATATTACACATCCTTTACTGCAAAGGCCTCTGCACCAATGGATTTTGAGTAAGTGATTATATAAAACTGTTTATATGGATTATGTTTATTCTTACTTTTGATAAAAAGATTTTACTTATTTGCAAAGCTATTTTAAACCCCATATGTACATGTTTTTTTTGTCGTTAAATTTATATACCTTTAAATAAACATAATTTTCTTTAAAATGAATTAAACTAGTATTTAAATCAAAGAGAGCCAAAAGGATTTGGAGTTAGGGGTTTCTAATATAAATTGGAATGGATAACGATTTTAGAAACATCGGATGGTGTGGGCATGGCCAAGACATCTACGGTCCATTTACAAACAATGATAATTTCGGATTTAGTTTCAGTCTAAATGTATATAGCTCGTAATCCCAATTCTTACTTTATGGCACGACTCAGTTTCTGTAAATCTGTAGTAGTGATGATCAAAAGACAAGAACCCAGACCCCCAGCCGGCGAGTCCTAGCCTCTTAATGTCGTGCCGTCTCTTTGGTCCATCAATGAAATTAAATACATATACGAATCGAAACCATCTACCGTTACACTTGTAAACTCAACTTATGTTGTAATTCCATTACAGCTAAATGATTTCAATTTTAGCTGTCATAACACCCCCATCGTTTGATTGAGGCTCCGACGAAATATATATATATATATATATATATATATATATATATATATATATATATATATATATATATATATATATATATATATATATATATATATATATATATATATATATATATATATATATATATATATATATATATATATATATATGTCAATCGCATTGTCTGAGGACATTTTTTTCATGTATCGCATCATATGGGGACATTTGCATTGTTCAGGGACAGTCCCCAAACTATGTACATACCCACCGCATTGTTTCGGGACAGTGATAGTTCAGGGTCATTTTTGAAAAATCTTTAATTCTATTACCCTTTTACAATTCCGATATGTATTTGTGGTTGTATGCACTCTTTTCCAAAATATCATTTGATTTCAATACAATAATTCAATTTTAATAATCCTTTCCGCATGCGAGCGTTGCCACTTTTCCTCAAATTCTAACGCCGTTGTTTATACAGTACATGTTTATTATACAGTACCAGCATATTATACAGTACCCAAACATTGTACTGTATCGAAACTACCATAAACATCGCAATATAATGTCATAAAAAAGGAGTGCTACAAGACTCCATTTTTGTAAAATATCAAACTAAAAATTTACTCAATTTCATTAATATTTACCATTTTATGAAACTAAATAGATACAAAGTCAAATGTGCAATTGCATCCTGTAATATATTATTATTCCATGCACTCTACAGCCGCATGAAAAATAGTCATTATTTTTTAATTTATTTAGGTCAATTTTTTATACACAATTGGTCAAAGGATTTCGATCGGATTAGTATTGTAATGCACAAACCACGTTGTACAAGCTTCTGATGTGAGTTTTGGGTCGTTATCCTCTCCAAAACTCCAACGTGACGACATTTCCCAACCTTCGAAGATGGTTTTGAACATCTATTCATTAATTCGATTTAGTGGACCCATTAGCCGAAAATAATCACCAGACCGGGATGTGGGCTGTTTTCCTCCATTTTGTCGTGCCAAAGTAAGGAAATTTTTCGAAAAATGGCCATATTTTTTAAAAAATTTAAAACAAAACACGCATATTGGGAATAAATGGTGTATTTTAAAGAGAAATTGTTAAATAAAAATTTTGTTCAAAAAGCTTAGTTTACGAGATATCGATCGTTGAGAATTCAAATATTTTACCTTTTTTTCGAAAAATGAATGCATTTTTCATAAAAGTTAAGATACAACGTGCATATCGTGTATATAAAGTGTATTCTAAAGAGAAAATGTTAAATAAAAAGTATGCCCAAAATGTTTTGTTTTCGAGATATCGATCGTTGAAAATTCAAATTTAAAACGAAACATGCATATTGGGAATAACTAGTGCATTCTAAAAAGAAAATATTAAGTAAAAATTTTGCTAAAAATGCTTAGTTTTCGAGATATCGATCTTCGAAAATTTAAATATTTTAGCACTTAAGAAAAATGGCAGCAATTTTTCCAAAACTTTATGGTGCATTCTAAAGGGAAAATATTAAGGAAAAAATTTGCTAAAAATGCTTAGTTTTCGACATATCGATCGTTGAAAATTCAAATATTTTAACACTTTTTCGAAAAATGGTTGCATTTTTTCCAAAACTTGAGACAAAAAATGCATATTGAGTATATATGGTACATTCTAAAGAGAAAATATTAAGTAAAAATGTTGCTAAAAATGCTTAGTTTTCGAGATATTGATCGTTGAAAATCCAAATAATTTACCACTTTTTCGAAAAATGGTTGTATTTTTTAAAAAATTTGAGACAAAACATGCATATTGGGTATAACTGGTGCATTCTAAAGAGAAAATATTAAGTAAAAATTTTGCTAAAAATGCTTAGTTTTTGAGATATCGATCGTTGAAATTTCAAATATTTTAGCACTTTCGAAGAATGGTTGCACTTTTTATAAAACTTGAGACAAAACATGTATATTGGGTATAACTGGTGCATTCTAAAGAGAAAATATTAAGTAAAAATTTTGCTAAAAATGCTTAGTTTTCGAGATATCGATCTTCGAAAATTTAAATATTTTAGCACTTAAGAAAAATGGCAGCAATTTTTCCAAAACTTTATGGTGCATTCTAAAGGGAAAATATTAAGGAAAAAATTTGCTAAAAATGCTTAGTTTTCGACATATCGATCGTTGAAAATTCAAATATTTTAACACTTTTTCGAAAAATGGTTGCATTTTTTCCAAAACTTGAGACAAAAAATGCATATTGAGTATATATGGTACATTCTAAAGAGAAAATATTAAGTAAAAATGTTGCTAAAAATGCTTAGTTTTCGAGATAT
Organism: Haematobia irritans; assembly: GCF_050003625.1. Taxonomy (NCBI): domain Eukaryota; kingdom Metazoa; phylum Arthropoda; class Insecta; order Diptera; family Muscidae; genus Haematobia; species Haematobia irritans. Next base: position 67,952,324 of record NC_134400.1, read on the forward strand.
TGATCGTTGAAAATCCAAATAATTTACCACTTTTTCGAAAAATGGTTGTATTTTTTAAAAAATTTGAGACAAAACATGCATATTGGGTATAACTGGTGCATTCTAAAGAGAAAATATTAAGTAAAAATTTTGCTAAAAATGCTTAGTTTTTGAGATATCGATCGTTGAAATTTCAAATATTTTAGCACTTTCGAAGAATGGTTGCACTTTTTATAAAACTTGAGACAAAACATGTATATTGGGTATAACTGGTGCATTCTAAAGAGAAAATATTAAGTAAAAATTTTGCCAAAAATGTTTAGTTTTCGAGATATCGATCGTTGAAAATTCAACTATTTTTCCACTTTTTCGAAAAATGGTTGCATTTTTTACAAAATTTAAGACGAAACATGCATACATGGAATAACTAGTGCATTCTAAAGAGAAAATATTAAGTAAAAATTTTGATAAAAGTGTTTAGCTTTCGATATATCGATCGTTGAAAATTTAAATATGTTAGCTCTTACGAAACTTGAAACAAAACTTGGGACAAAACATGCATATTGGGTATATATGGTGCATTCTAAAGAGAAAATATTAACTTAAAATGTTGCTAAAAATGCTTAGTTTTCGAGATATCGATCGTTGACATTTCAAATATTTTAGCACTTTCGAAGAATGGTTGAATTTTTTAAAAAATTTGAGACAAAACATACATATTGGGTATAACTGGTGCATTCTAAAGAGAAAATATTAAGTAAACATTTTGCTAAAAATGCTTAGTTTTTGAGATATCGAAAGTTGAAATTTCAAATATTTTACCACTTTTTCGAAAAATGGTTGATTTTTTAAAAAATTTAAGACAAAGCATGCATATTGGGTATAACTGGTGCATTCTAAAGAGAAAATATTAAGCAAAAATTTTGATAAAAATGCTTAATTCTCGAGATATCGACTGTTGAAAATTCAAATATTTTACCACTTTTTCGAAAAATGGTTGCATTTTTTACAAAATTTAAGACGAAACATGCATACTGGGAATAACTGGTGCATTCTAAAGAGAAAATATTAAGTAAAAATTTTGTTAAAAATGCTTAGTTTTCGAGATAACAATCGCTGAAAATTTAAATATTTTAGCACTTTCGAAGAATGGTTGCACTTTTTTAAAAAATTTGAGACAAAACATGCATATTGGGTATAACTGGTGAATTCTAAAGAGAAAATATTAAGTAAAAATTTTGCTAAAAATGCTTAGTTTTTGAGATATCGATCGTTGAAATTTCAAATATTTTAGCACTTTCGAAGAATGGTTGCACTTTTTATAAAACTTGAGACAAAACATGTATATTGGGTATAACTGGTGCATTCTAAAGAGAAAATATTAAGTAAAAATTTTGCCAAAAATGTTTAGTTTTCGAGATATCGATCGTTGAAAATTCAACTATTTTTCCACTTTTTCGAAAAATGGTTGCATTTTTTACAAAATTTAAGACGAAACATGCATACTTGGAATAACTAGTGCATTCTAAAGAGAAAATATTAAGTAAAAATTTAGCTAAAAGTGTTTAGCTTTCGATATATCGATCGTTGAAAATTTAAATTTTTTTTTTAGCTCTTACGAAACTTGAAACAAAACTTGGGACAAAACATGCATATTGGGTATATATGGTGCATTCTAAAGAGAAAATATTAAGTTAAAATGTTGCTAAAAATGTTTAGTTTTCGAGATATCGATCGTTGAAATTTCAAATATTTTACCACTTTTTCGAAAAATGGTTGCATTTTTAAAAAAATTTGAGACAAAACATGCATATTGGGTATAACTGGTGCATTCTAAAGAGAAAATATTAAGTAAAAATTTTGCTAAAATGCTTAGTTTTCGAGGTATCGATCGTTGAAAATTCAAATATTTTACCACTTTTTCGAAAAATGGTTGCATCTTTTAAAAAAAAATGAGACAAAACGTGCATATTGGGTATAACTGGTGCATTCTAAAGAGAAAATATTAAGTAAAAATTTTGCGAAAAATGTTTAGTTTTCGAGATATCGATCGTTGAAAATTCAAATATTTTACCGCTTTTTCGAAAAATTGTGGCATTTTTACAGAATTTAAGAAGAAACATATATATTTGGAATAACGGGTGCATTCTAAAAAGAAAATATTAAGTAAAAATTTTGCTAAAAATGCTTAGTTTTTAAGATATCGATCGTTGAAAATTCAAATATTTCACCACTTTTTCGAAAAATGGTTGCATTTTTTAAAAAATTTGAGACAAAACATGCATATTGGGTATAACTGATGCATTCTAAAGAGATAATATTAAGTAAAAATTTTGCTAAAAATGCTTAGTTTTTGAGATATCGATCGTTGAAAATTCAAATATGTTACCGCATTTTCGAAAAATGGTTGCATTTTTTACAAAACGTGAGACAAAACATACATACTGGTTATATATGGTGCATTCTAAATAGAAAATATTAAGTAGAAATTTTGCTAAAAATGCTTAGTTTTCGAGATATTGATCGTTGAAAATTTAAATAGCTTAGCACTTAAGAATAATGGCTGCATTTTTTCAAAACTTGAAACAAAACTTGAGACAAAATATGTATATTGGGTATATATGGTGCATTATAAAGAGAAAAAATTAAGTAAAAATATTGCTAAAAATGCTTAGTTTTCGAGATATCGATCGTTGAAAATTCAAATATTTTACCACTTTCGAAGAATGGCTGCATTTTTTTTTACAAAACTTGAGACAAAACATGCATATTGGGTATATGTGGTGTTTTTTAAAGTGAAAATGTAAAGTAAAAATTTTGCTAAAAATGCTTAGATTTCGAAATATCGGTCGTTGAAAATTCAAATATTTTACCACTTTTTCGAAAAATAGTTGCATTTTTTACAAAATTTGAGACAAAACGTGCATATTGGGTATAACTGGTGCATTCTAAAGAGAAAATATTAAGTAAAAATTTTGCTAAATATGCTTACTTTTCGAGATATCGATCGCTGAAAATTTAAATATTTTACCGTTGTTTCGAAAAATGGCTGCATTTTTTACAAAGTTTTAGACTAAATATGCAAATATTAAGTAAAAATTTTGTTAAAAATGCTTAGTTTTCGACATATCAATCGCTGAAAATTTAAATATTTTAGCACTTTCGAAGAATGGTTGCACTTTTTTACAAAATTTGAAGATTCAAATATTTTACCACTTTTTCGAAAAATGGTTGCTTTTGTTACAAAATTTAGGATAAAACATGCATATTAAGAATAAATGGTGTATTCTAAACAGAAAATATGAAGTACAAATTTTGCTAAATCTGCTTAGTTTTCGAGATATCGATCGTTGAAAATTCAAATATTTTAACACTTTCGAAGAATGGCTGCATTTTTTTTACAAAACTTGAGTCAGAACATGCATATTGGGTATATATGGTGTTTTTTAAAGTGAAAATGTTAAGTACAAAGTTGGCCCAAAATGCTTAGTTTTCGAGATTTTGATCGTTGAAAATTCAAACATTTTACCATTTTGTTGAAAATTGCTGCATTTTTTACAAATTTTAAGACTAAACATGCATATTGGGAATAAATGGTGTAGTTTAAAAAGAAAATATTTAGTAAAAATTTTGCTAAAAGTGATTAGTTTTCGAGATATCGATTATTGAAAATTTAAATATTTGACCACTTTTTCGAAAAATGGCTGCATTTTTCCAAATTTAAGACCACAAATGCATATTGGGAATAAGTGGTGTTTTCTAACGAGAAAATATTAAGCAAAACTTTTGCCAAAAAGTGCTTAGTTTTCGAGATATCGATTGTTGAAAATTCAAATATTTTATCATTGTTTCGAAAAGTGGCTTCATTTTTTACAAAAGTTAAGACCAATTGTGCACATTTTTTAGTGCCCAGAATAACAAACAAAAACTGAACAGTAAAAAGCCGTGAGCTAAGCTAATTTGATGAATATTTTCGTTTTTAATTATTTTGCGCAGAGGTTTAATGGATGGTGACGAGATGGTGACGAATGGTGGTATTGTATTGTTAAGTTGGCATTATCGCGCTAAAATAGCAATGTTTTCAGGGTTACTTTTCTTTAATAATTTATTTTAATGAAAGTAAACATCTTCAATTCTTACTTTGGGTCACTCCCCACCATGCTATAAGAAAATTAGCTAAAAACTTCTAATGTTATTCTGCTTTTACAGAATTATTTTTGCTTTTAGCGGCAAAACTCGAATCTTTAGGAATAAAGCATTACTTATTCCTTTTTACTGTTTTATTTCTTTTTTTAGTCTTGGTACTAGGTTTGGGTTGGCCACCTAAGTATGGTGCCGACGGAAAATTATTGTATTTTCGAAAAAACAATCTTATTTAATGATTGTTCAAATTTTGGCGCAATATATGCTTTTTCAATTAAAATTTCTTTATTTGTCCTGAATTATATGTCCTTTATATTGTGTAAGTTGCCTGTTCAAAGTTTTACTTTAATCTGTCAGACACATTTTTTCCGTTGTTAATATCCCAATGGACAAAATAAAAATGAACCACATTTTCATGTATCGTTGATGCACAATTTGTTATTAGAAATGTTTGAACACTGCCACATTTCAGCCAAATATTGGTTTTAATGACAAAGAAAACACACACGGAAGCCAAAGCCGAATGGACGACGCGTTCAAATTCCGTTAAGATCTGGCAACCTTTAATTTATGTATACAAACCGTTCTGTTTGAGGACATGTCCCAGAAGTAAACGGTACGTAGATGACGGACCCCAAATAAAACGATATATAGTTAAATGGATATACCTTAGTATTACGTGGTCATATGGGTAAAAAATCGGGATATATAGGGTAGGGGGAATGGTACGAAGCTATGTATGTAAAAAAAGTTTAAACTTTTTTGTGTCCCCAAACAATGCGATTGACATATATATATATATATATATATATATATATATATATATATATATATATATATATGTCAATCGCATTGTCTGAGGACATTTTTTTCATGTATCGCATCATATGGGGACATTTGCATTGTTCAGGGACAGTCCCCAAACTATCTACATACCCACCGCATTGTTTCGGGACAGTGATAGTTCAGGGTCATTTTTGCAAAATCTGTAATTCTATTACCCTTTTACAATTCCGATATGTATTTGTGGTTGTATGGACTCTTTTCCAAAATATCATTTGAATTCAGTACAATAATTCAATTTTAATAATCCTTTCCGCGTGCGATCGTTGCCACTTTTCCTCAAGTTCTAACGCCGTTGTTTATACAGTACCTGATTATATATTATACAGTACCAGCATATTATACAGTACCCAAACATTGTACTGTATCGAAACATTTGCAACTACCATAAACATCGCAATATAATGTCATAAAAAAGGAGTGTTACAAGATTCCGTTTTTGTAAAATATCAAACTAAAGATTTAATCGATTAATAAACATGGATATTGGGTATAACTGGTGCATTCTAAAGAGAAAATATTAAGTAAAAATTTTGCCAAAAATGTTTAATTTTCGAGATATCGATAGTTGAAAATTCAACTATTTTGCCACTTTTTCGAAAAATGGTTGCATTTTTTACAAAATGTAAGACAAAACATGCATATTGGGAATAACTGGTGCATTCTAAAGAGAAAATATAAAGTAAAAATTTTGCTAAAAATGCTTAGTTTTCGAAACATCGATCTTCGAAAATTTAAATATTTTAGCTCTTAAGAAAAATGGCTGCATTTTTTCCCAAACTTGAAATAAAACTTGAGACAAAACATGCATATTCGAGATATCGATCGTTGAAAATTCAAATATTTTACCACTTTTTCGAAAAATGGTTGCATTTTTTACAAAATGTAAGACGAAACATGCATATTGGGAATAACTGGTGCATTCTAAAGAGAAAATATTAAGTAAAAATTGTGGTAAAAGTTCTTTATTCTCGAGATATCGATTGTTGAAAATTCAAATATTTTACCACTTTTTTGAAAAATGGTTGCATTTTTTACAAAATTTAAGACAAACCATGCATATTGGGAATAACTGGTGCATTCTAAAGAGAAAATATTAAGTAAAAATTTTGCTACAAATGCTTAGTTTTTGAGATATCGATCGTTGAAAATTCAAATATTTTACCGGTTTCGAAAAATGGCTGCATTTTTACAAAATTTTAGACTAAACATGTATATTGGGTATACATGGTGCATTCTAAAGAGAAAATATTAAGTAAAAATTTTGCTACAAAAGCTTAGTTTTCGAGATATCGATCGTTGAAAATTCAAATATTTTACCACTTTTTTCGAAAAATGGTTGCATTTTTTTTACAAAATTGAAGACAAAACATGCATATTGGGAATAACTGGTGCATTCTAAAGAGAAAATATTAAGTAAAAATTTTGCTAAAAATGCTTAGTTTTTGAGATATCGATCGCTGAAAATTTAAATATTTTAGCACTTAAGAAAAATGGCTGCATTTTTTCCAAAACTTGAGAAAAAACATGCACATTGGGTATAACTGGTGCATTCTAAAGAGAAAATATTAAGTAAACACTTTGCTCAGAATGCTTAGTTTTCGAGATATCGATCGTTGAAAATTCAAATATTTTACCAATTTTTCGAAAAATGGTTACATTTTTTACAAAATTTTAGACGAAACATGCACATTGGGTATAACTGGTGCATTCTAAAGAGAAAATATTAAGTAAAAATTTTGCTAAAAATGTTTAGTTTTCGAGATATCGATCGTTGAAAATTCAAATCTTTTACCACTTTTTCGAAAAATGGTTGCATTTTTTTTGCAAAATTTAAGACAAAACATGCATATTGGGAATAACTGGTGCATTCTAAAGAGAAAATATGAAGTAAAAATTTTGCTACAAATGCTTAGTTTTTGAGATATCGATCGTTGAAAATTCAAATATTTTACCGGTTTCGAAAAATGGCTGCATTTTTACAAAATTTTAGACTAAACATGCATATTGGGTATACATGGGGCATTCTAAAGAGAAAATATTAAGTAAAAATTTTGCTACAAATGCTTAGTTTTCGAGATATCGATCGTTGAAAATTCAAATATTTTACCACTTTTTTCGAAAAATGGTTGCATTTTTTTTTACAAAATTGAAGACAAAACATGCATATTGGGAATAACTGATGCATTCTAAAGAGAAAATATTAAGTAAAAATTTTGCTAAAAATGTTTAGTTTTCGAGATATCGATCGTTGAAAATTCAAATCTTTTACCACTTTTTCGAAAAATGGTTGCATTTTTTTTTACAAAATTTAAGACAAAACATGCATATTGGGAATAACTGGTGCATTCTAAAGAGAAAATATTAAGTAAAAATTTTGCTAAAAATGCTTAGTTTTTGAGATATCGATCGTTAAAAATTCAAATATTTTACCAGTTTCGAAAAATGGCTGCATTTTTTACAAAATATTAGACTAAACATGCATACTGGGTATATATGGTGCATTCTAAAGAGAAAATATTAAGTAAAAATTTTGCTAAAAATGCTTAGTTTTCGAGATATCGATCGTTGAAAATTCAAATATTTTACCACTTTTTCGAAAAATGGTTGCATTTTTTACAAAATTTAAGACAAACCATGCACATTGGGAATAACTGGTGAATTCTAAGGAGAAAATATTACGTAAAAATTTTGCTAAAAATGTTTAGTTTTCGAGATATCGATCATTGAAAATTCAAATATTTTACCACTTTTTCGAAAAATGGTTGCATTTTTTACAAAATTTAAGACAAAACATGCACATTGGGAATAACTGGTGAATTCTAAGGAGAAAATATTAAGTAAAAATTTTGCTAAAAATGCTTAGTTTTTGAGATATCGATCGTTAAAAATTCAAATATTTTACCGGTTTCGAAAAATGGCTGCATTTTTTACAAAATATTAGACTAAACATGCATACTGGGTATATATGGTGCATTCTAAAGAGAAAATATTAAGTAAAAATTTTGCTAAAAATGCTTAGTTTTCGAGATATCGATCGTTGAAAATTCAAATATTTTACCACTTTTTCGAAAAATGGTTGCATTTTTTACAAAATTTAAGACAAACCATGCATATTGGGAATAACTGGTGCATTCTAAAGAGAAAATATTAAGTAAAAATTTTGCTAAAAATGCTTAGTTTTCGAGATATCGATCGTTGAAAATTCAAATATTTTACCACTTTTTCGAAAAATGGTTGCATTTTTGACAAAATTGAAGACAAAACATGCATATTGGGAATAACTGGTGAATTCTAAGGAGAAAATATTAAGTAAAAATTTTGCTAAAAATGCTTAGTTTTCGAGATATCGATCGTTGAAAATTCAAATATTTTACCACTTTTTCGAAAAATGGTTGCATTTTTACAAAATTTAAGACAAAACATTAATATTGGGAATAACTGGTGCATTCTAAGGAGAAAATATTCAGTAAAAATTTTGCTAAAAATGTTAGTTTTCGAGATATCGATCGTTGAAAATTCAAATCTTTTACCACTTTCGAAAAATGGTTGCATTTTTTTTACAAAATTTAAGACAAAACATGCATATTGGAAATAACTGGTGCATTCTAAAGAGAAAATATTAAGTAAAAATTTTGCTAAAAATGCTTAGTTTTTGAGATATCGATCGCTGAAAATTTAAATATTTTAGCACTTAAGAAGAATGGCTGCATTTTTTCCAAAACTTGAGAAAAAACATGCACATTGGGTATAACTGGTGCATTCTAAAGAGAAAATATTAAGTAAACATTTTGCTCAGAATGCTTAGTTTTCGAGATATCGATCGTTGAAAATTCAAATATTTTACCACTTTTTCGAAAAATGGTTGCATTTTTTACAAAATTTAAGACAAACCATGTATATTGGGAATAACTGGTGCATTCTAAAGAGAAAATATTAAGTAAAAATTTTGTTAAAAATGCTTAGTTTTCGAGATGTCGATCTTTGAAAATTCAAATATTTTACCACTTTTTCGAAAAATGGTTGCATTTTTTACAAAATTTAAGACAAAACATGCACATTGGGAATAACTGGTGAATTCTAAGGAGAAAATATTAAGTAAAAATTTTCCTAAAAATGCTTAGTTTTCGAGATATCGATCGTTGAAAATGAAAATATTTTACCGTTGTTTCGAAAAATGGCTGCATTTTTTACAAAATTTTTGACTAAACATGCATATTGGGTATATATGGTGCATCCTAAAGAGAAAATATTAAGTAAAAATTTTGCTTAAAATGCTTAGTTTTCGAGATATCGATCGTTGAAAATTCAAATATTTTACCACTTTTTCGAAAAATGGTTGCATTTTTTACAAAATTGAAGACAAAACATGCACATTGGGTATAACTGGTGCATTCTAAAGAGGAAATATTAAGTAAAAATTTTGCTAAGAATGCTTAGTTTTCGAGATATCGATCGTTGAAAATTCAAATATTTTACCACTTTTTCGAAAAATGGTTGCATTTTTTACAAAATTTAAGACAAAACATGCACATTGGGAATAACTGGTGAATTCTAAGGAGAAAATATTAAGTAAAAATTTTGCTCAAAATGTTTAGTTTTCGAGATATCGATTGTTGAAAATTCAAATATTTTACCGTTGTTTCGAAAAATGGCTGCATTTTTTACAAAATTTTTGACTAAACATGCATATTGGGTATATATGGTGCATCCTAAAGAGAAAATATTAAGTAAAAATTTTGCTAAAAATGCTTAGTTTTCGAGATATCGATCGTTGAAAATTCAAATATTTTACCACTTTTTCGCAAAATGGTTGCATTTTTTACAAAATTTTAGACGAGACATGCATATTGGGAATAACTGGTGCATTCTAAAGAGAAAATATTATGTAAAAATTTTGCTAAAAATGCTTAGTTTTCGATATATCGATCGCTGAATATTTAAATATTTTAGCACTTTTTCGAAAAATGGTTGCATTTTTGACAAAATTGAAGACAAAACATGCATATTGGGAATAACTGGTGCATTCTAAAGAGAAAATATAAAGTAAAAATTTTGCTAAAATGCTTAGTTTTCGAGATATCGATCGTTGAAAGTTTAAATATTTTAGCATTGTTTCGAAAAGTGGCTTAATTTTTTATAGCTGAAATAGCTGCATTTAAAAAAAAGATATACTAAACATGCATATTAGGAATAAGTGGTATATTTTAAAGAGAAAATGTTAAGTACGCATTTTGCACAAAATGCTTAGTTTACGAGATATCGATCGTTGAAAATTCTAATATTTTACCGCTTTTTCGAAAAATGATTGAATTTTTGACAAAATTTAAGACAAAACATACATATTGGGAATAACTGGTGTATTCTAAAGAGAAAATAGTAAGTAAAAATTTTGCTAAAAATGCTTAGTTTTCGAGATATCGATCGTTGAAAATTCAAATCTTTTACCACTTTTTCGAAAAATGGTTCCATTTTTTACAAAATGTAAGACATAACATGCATATTGGGAATAACTGGTGCATTCTAAAGAGAAAATATTAAGTAAAAATGTTGCCCAAAATGCTTAGTTTTCGAAATATCGATTGTTGAAAATTCAAATATTTTACCACTTTTTCGAAAAATGGTTGCAGTTTTTACAAAATTTAAGACGAAACATGCATATTGGGAATAAATGGTGTATTCTAAACAGAAAATATAAAGTACAAATTTTGCTAAAACTGCTTAGTTTTCGAGATATCGATCGTTGAAAATTCAAATATTTTAACACTTTCGAAGAATGGCTGCATTTTTTTACAAAACTTGAGTATATATGGTGTTTTCTAAAGTGAAAATGTTAAGTACAAAATTGGCCCAAAATGCTTAGTTTTCGAGATTTCGATCGTTGAAAATTCAAACATTTTACCATTTTGTGGAAAATGGCTGCATTTTTACAAATTTTAAGACTAAACATGCATATTGGGAGTAAATGGTGTATTTTAAAAAGAAAATATTCAGTAAAAATTTTGCTAAAAATGATTAGTTTTCGAGATATCGATTATTAAAAATTTAAATATTTGACCACTTTTTCGAAAAATGGCTGCTTTTTTCCAAATTTAAGACCACAAATGCATATTGGGAATAAATGGTGTTTTCTAACGAGAAAATATTAAGTAAAAATTTTGCTAAAAGTGCTTAGTTTTCGAGATATCGATTGTTGAAAATTCAAATATTTTACCATTGTTTCGAAAAGTGGCTTCATTTTTTACAAAAGTTAAGACCAAATGTGCACATTTTTAGTGCCCAGAATAACAAACAAAAACTGAACAGTAAAAAGCCGTGAGCTAAGCTTCGATCAAGAGGGCAAATAAATTTGATGAATATTTTCGGTTTTAATTATTTCGCGCAGAGGTTTAATGGATGATGACGCGATGGTGACGAATGGTGGTATTGTATTGTTAAGTTGGCATTATCGCGCTAAAATAGCAATGTTTTCAGTGTTACTTTTCTTTAATAATTTATTTTAATGAAAGTAAACATCTTCAATTCTTGCTTTGGGTCACTCCCCACCATGCTATAATAAAATTAGCTAAAATCTTATAATGTTATTCTGCTTTTACAGAATTATTTTTGCTTTTAGCGGCAAAACTCGAATCTTTAGGAATAAAGCATGACTTATTCCTTTTTACTGTTTTGTTTTTTTTTTTTGGTCTTGGTACAAGGTTTGGGTTGGCCACCAAAGTATGGTGCCGACGGAAAATTATTGTATTTTCGAAAAAACAATCTTATTTAATGATTGTTCAAATTTGGACGCAATATATGCTTTTTTCAATTAAAATTTCTTTATTTGTCCTGAATTATATATTCTTTATATTGTGTAAGTTGCGTGTTCAAAGTTTTACTTTAATCTGTCAGACACATTTTTTCAGTCATTAATCCCAACAAAATAAAAATGAACCACATTTTCATGTATCGTTGATGCACAATTTGTTATTAGAAATGTTTAAACACTGCCACATTTCAGCCAAATATTGGTTTTAATGACAAAGAAAACACAAACGGAAGCCAAAGCCGAATGGACGACGCGTTCAAATTCCGTTAAGATCTGGCAACCTTTAATTTATGTATACAAACCGTTCTGTTTGAGGACATGTCCCAGAAGTAAACGGTACATAGAGGAGGGACCCCAAATAAAACGATATATATTTAAATGGATATACCTTAGTATTACGTGGTCATATGGGTAAAAAATCGGGATATATAGGGTAGGGGGAATGGTACGAAGCTATGTATGTAAAAAAAGTTAAAACTTTTTTGTGTCCCCAAACAATGCGATTGACATATATATATATATATATATATATATATATATATATATATATATATATATATATATATATATATATATATATATATATATATATATATATATATATATATATATATATATATATATATATATATATATATATATATATATATATATATATATATATATATATATATATATATATATATATATATATATATATATATATATATATATATATATATATATATATATATATATATATATATATATATATATATATATATATATATATATATATATATATATATATATATATATATATATATATATATATATATATATATATATATATATATATATATATCAAAGAAGAAAAAAAATTAGAAGACGGTTTTGTGTTATCGTGTATATAGTATTAAGAAGAAATTATATTGGACATCGAATTGTATTTCTTGTTGGAGTCAACAACGGGTCAATCATCAACCCCCTTCTTATCCAGTGTACAAGCAATTTCACATTATGGATGGAAAAAGCGGTACGGTAAATCATAGGCCCTAGCAGAGAAGTTCCAAAAAACACTTTAATACCCTATTTGGATAGATCCATACAGTTGCTTAAATTTCTTCACGAATTAATTTTTTTGTACTGTGTTCCTTTCATATTTACAATATCAAACCAGTTGATTTCTCTTCACAAACTATAAGTAAAGATTGGTTTCTTTTCCTTTAATTATTTTGATTAATAGACGTTAATTAAAAGTTAATTTTTAAGGAAAAAGAATGCGTGAAACAAATTGTTTGTAATATATATGTATGTGTGTTTGTTTAATAAGCTTGCACAAAAAAAAAAAAAAAAAATCTAAAAAAAAAGAAAACCTAACTTAATTATAAATTTGATTATTCATATAATTTAGAACTTAGTAAAATATTGTATAAGTATACATAATTCAAATATTACACATCCTTTACTGCAAAGGCCTCTGCACCAATGGATTTTGAGTAAGTGATTATATAAAACTGTTTATATGGATTATGTTTATTCTTACTTTTGATAAAAAGATTTTACTTATTTGCAAAGCTATTTTAAACCCCATATGTACATGTTTTTTTTGTCGTTAAATTTATATACCTTTAAATAAACATAATTTTCTTTAAAATGAATTAAACTAGTATTTAAATCAAAGAGAGCCAAAAGGATTTGGAGTTAGGGGTTTTTTAATATAAATTGGAATGGATAACGATTTTAGAAACATCGGATGGTGTGGGCATGGCCAAGACATCTACGGTCCATTTACAAACAATGATAATTTCGGATTTAGTTTCAGTCTAAATGTATATAGCTCGTAATCCCAATTCTTACTTTATGGCACGACTCAGTTTCTGTAAATCTGTAGTAGTGATGATCAAAAGACAAGAACCCAGACCCCCAGCCGGCGAGTCCTAGCCTCTTAATGTCGTGCCGTCTCTTTGGTCCATCAATGAAATTAAATACATATACGAATCGAAACCATCTACCGTTACACTTGTAAACTCAACTTATGTTGTAATTCCATTACAGCTAAATGATTTCAATTTTAGCTGTCATAACACCCCCATCGTTTGATTGAGGCTCCGACGAAATAATATATTTTTGCTTTGTTTTTGATATGAAAGTTACACATATAATTAAAATTGATAAAATGATTATTGTATGTATGCTTAGATTTATTGTTTTTATTTGATTAGATTTATTTATTATTTCTTCCATGTTCTCTTCGTACTCTAATTGTTTCATATATAAAGATTCTATGTTCAAATCTTTTACAGTTTCGTTTGAAGGTTCCTTAATTCTAGTTACAAAATTGATTATAACCTGTCTATTGTTATTTTGTAATACATTATTTATTTTTTGTTCAATGATTTCAAAATCAGCATGATCTGGGTTACCTGCGACCCATTTCCATGCTGATCCAATAAAATCCAAGGATCTCTTGTTTCTCGGTTTTAAGTTATTAATATGTATCTGTAGTTCTATCTCATAGGAAAGGAAGGGATAACGGGAATGGGAAGTGCTCACATTTGAGTAGACGATGGACTGTATATCGTTGACTACCTTTTCATATTTATCAATATCAACAACATGCACCAGTTTCACCGTGCCATACTGAATTCTAGCAGATCCAGTATCGATAGCTACCACTCGTGAATTGGTGTAATCTAGTATCCTCACCTCGCTATAAGCAATGCTAAAAAAGAAAGAATTTTAGAGAGTTATATTCTATTAGTTACGGATATTGTTTTTATGAATGATTTTTCCACTATTTGTCAATACAGTGGTATGCCTATTTTCTTTAACTATTTCCTGTCTATAATTTTTAGAAAGTTTAGTCCCCAATCTTTTATTAACCATTACGAAGATTGTTTCCCCTACTTTATACTCTTTCGGGGCATTTCTTCCACGATTATGGTAATTCAGATCAGCTATTTGTTTATCCCTATAGCTTTGACTATCTTCGCTATCTCATTCTCGCGTTGTTTAGGATTACCATGGGACTTTTTACCGAAAAATACATCGGTTGGCTTTCTTCTTAGGGATGAATGAACGGTATTATTGTATTCGAAGATGGATTTGTCCAAAAGTTAAGATAAAGTAAGTTGCGTTCCTTCCGACTTAAGGCATCTCATAATTTCGGAGAGGGTTGAGTGAAATCTTTCTATTTGACCGTTTACAGTACTAGCGTAAGGTGGAATCCTGAAAGCTTTTACATTGAATTCATTCTCCATCATGAATATTATAGATTTCGAATTGAAAGATTTTTCATTATCCATGACAACGATTTCGGGCATTCCAAAGTTTAGAAGTATTTCTCTAAGTGGTTGTCTAATATCCTCTGTCGCCCTTGATTTCAATATTCTCGCCTGGGCATATTTCGTAAGTTTATCAATTCCCGTCAAGATGGACGTCCTCTCTGTAATGTAAATATCAATGTGAACACTCCGTCCCGGGTATTTGTGGAATTGGTGTCTCTTGAAGATTTATGTTATTATTTTAGCTGTCATCTGAGGGAAGTAACATCGTTCGAGAAGTTGAGTTTTATTTTCAGAAGCATTTCTATGTGCCCTAATATGTTCGTTTATTACCTCTGCCTCTTGGTCCGATTCATCAATGATATCCGCTACCATTTTTCTTGTGTAGAAAACTTTAAATTTGAAGAAGTTTGTGGAGTATATTTCTTGTATCTTGCCAAGTATTTGGTCAGTAGTCTTTAAGCAATTTGTTACTGAGGGGTTTAAGAATTTACTTAAAATTTCATTAAGTCGTTCTTCGGTGAAATTAGGTTCCAAAATAATATGACGGTGGTATGTTGGAAACACGATCTGAAATTCGTACGACGGGTTTTCATGTTGTTCTATTATTATCTGGTTCTTAAAGACGTTTATTGGTGCGTCAGTAAATTGGATGAGGTTCTTAGGTGAGCTCTGAACACTATGTTGTGTAGCGATTGTTGAGTTTATCTGGAATACTTGTTGAGGGGGTCTAGATAATGCATCCGCAACAACGTTAGTTTTGCCTGGTTTATAGAGGAGTTCGTAATCATATTCCTCCAGAGACGCTTTCCATCTTTTAAGCCTGCTGTTCGAATTCTTGTTTGATAGTGCGTATGTAAGTGGTTGGTGATCCGTAAAAATTTTAATTTTCGCGGAACCATAAAGATAATTCCGCAACGTTTTGATTGCCCAGATAATCGCGAGCATTTCTTTTTCGTTTGTTGCGTAATGCTCTTCCGCTTTGTTGAGTGTTCTGGAAATAAAAGTAATAGGTCTACCATCTTGTTCCAATACCGCGCCGATTGCGTAGTTTGATGCGTCCGTGGTGAGGTGGAATTCTTTCTCGAAGTTGGGGTAGGTTAGCATAACATCTTCTGATACCAATGTTTTTTTAATCTTATCAAATGCATTTAATGCATCATGGCTCATTTTGATCTTCACCTTGCTGGACATGTTTTTGGACATTTGTCCCTCCTCCCCTCTTAAAAATCCGGTTAAGGGTTTTGCCAATTTGGCATAATCCTTTATAAAGCGGCGGTAAAACCCTGACATACCTAGAAACGATCTCAGATCCTTTATTGTTTCTGGGATTGGGAATTTAATAATCGTTTCCACTTTTTTTGGGTTTGCTCGTATTCCTTTATTTGAAATCAAGAAGCCCAAAAATTCTACCTCTGCTTTGAGAAATTCACACTTATCTAGTTGAACTTTTATGTTGGACAACTCTAATGTGCGAAAAACCTTTTCGACATTTTCAATATGTGTCTGTTCGTCCCTACACAGAAAAAAATTTCACGAAAATTTTTCCAATTAAAATCTTAATTGAGTTTTAAAAAATATTCAATTAAAAATTTAATTGAATCAACAAATTTTTTAATTGAAATAAAAACCAATCACACAAATTAATATTATCAATTAATTTTTTAATTGGATCAATTAATTTTTTAATTGACTGTCAATTAATTTTTTAATTGATACTATCATTTCTGTGATTGAAGACATTTCAATTAAAAAATTAATTGGATCAATTAATTTCGTGATTGAATCAGAAAAATATTTTTTTGTGTGTACCAAATATGATGATGTCGTCTATATAGACATAGCAGATCTTTCCGATGTGTTCGCGCAATATATCATCCAAGGCCCTTTGAAAAATTGAAGGGGCATTTCTAAGACCGAACGGGAGTCGCGTAAACTCGTACTTCCCGTTATTAACCGAGAATGCGGTTTTCTCCATATCACTTTCTTTAAGAGGGTGTGTTAACTGATTGTGAAACCTGTTGTTTTAACCGTATTTTTATGTTGTTTCCTATGGTCATATAATTTTCTGCAGTGTAGATAACTGCTGACAGGCTCTTCAGAGTATCGTTTCCCAGTATCGCATGAAACGATTTTAAAACAGGTAGCAAAAAGAATTTAATATTAATTTGCTTCAACCCGAAGAGATTTAAAAATGTATGGTGGGTTATAGCGGTTTTGCCTCCAACGGATGTTGCGTAGAATATAACTTTATTTGGATGACTTGATTTTACTAGGGAATTCTGTTTATAATTTTTATTAGATCCTGTATCCACCAAGATTCTAAGGATCTCACCAGAGCTCGTCTTAACTTCAAAATATGGCAAAGACGAGCTTTCTAATCTAAAAAATTAATGTCAGCTGTTTCGAGAATATCAGTTGAGCTTTCTTCATCATATCGACTATCCACATATTCGACATATTCTGGAAAATCTTGGAGATTATTTTCGATATCATAAGTCATTGCTTGTTGGTAGTATAATTCATCCTCGTTAGTGTGAACTTGACCATTTATTTCCTGGTCAGTAGTTTCTATGTGGAAATTTCGTTGGAATTTTTGGGGTTGTTGGTATGTTTGTTCTGGTGGTCTTTTCCCTGTGAAATCATTATTTTGTTTTGGCTTATTCATGTAGTTAACAGCACGTGACTGCATTGATTGGTCTATCTCCATAGGGACAGGCTTTGGTTGAGGTTTCGGAGCGAGTGGACGTGGAGGTGGGTTATTGTGGTTGGGATTGATATTCTGGTATCGTTGAATTTGGGTCGGGAATTGTCGGTTCCGATTGAAGTATTGTAAGGATTGGAATTATTGTTCAAGTATTGGGGTTGATGCTGTTGGTAAATGTTTTGAGTTCTAAGGGGTACAGATGTTACTTGAGGAAATGCATCATGAGTTCTGTGGGAGACTTTGGGTCTAAAATTCTGATTGGTTCTTGGGTGTTGCGGAGGTTTGGTATTTTTACCATAAGCGTGTTCTGTACGGAAGTTTTGGTTTTGCATTTTTAGACACAGATGGAGTGCCTGTGGGAGAGTTGTTGGCTCCCGAATACACAACAATTTTGCAAGGTCGCCTTTTAGCCCGCGAATGAAAGTATCCAAAGCTTTATCTCTATAAGTTTGGATTAGAATATCCATTGCTTCTTTACCGATAGTCATGCACGAAATATTGTTTATTATCAGAGAAAGGTGGGTGTAAACGTCCTGATAGAAATCTTGAACCGTGTTATTACCCTGAATAAGAGTGGTCATTTGGTACTCTAAAGTACCAAGATCACGTTTATCAGCATAATGCAATGCTAGACAGCGCGAAATAGATTCCCAGTTCAAGGGAGTATTGTACGATTCGAGAGCAGCATCGGCCGCCCCAATTATTTTATTTCTAATAACATTCAGGATTGCAAAATATTTCGGAGTACCTCTCGTTGATTCGTACAGGCTTAAAACCCGTTCCACACTCTTCTTCCAAGAGCTAAATTCTGTGCGATTGCCGGAAATTCCCTCAGACAGCGAACTAAAGGGTAATACGGTCAAAATTTGGTCAAGGGAAAACGCGTGTAAATCGGTGAAATCGTTTATTTAAAAAATCAAATTAAATTTCTTTTTCAAGTTCAATTAGTATAAAATTCCGGAAAAATATTCAGTTAGGCTTTCGCTTTTCCAAATCCGAATTGCCGGGCCTCACGCTTGACACCTGCCATCAGATTTTGTACAGCCACCTTGTCCACCTTCTTCGCCGCAGAAAGCCAGTTTGCTTTGAACTGCTGCTCGTCCTTAGCAGTTTTTTTGGTCTTCTTTAGGTTCCGCTTGACAATAGCCCAGTATTTCTCAATTGGTCGGAGCTCTGGCGTGTTGGGAGGGTTCTTGTCCTTGGGAACCACCTGCACGTTGTTGGCGGCGTACCACTCCATGGCCTTTTTACCGTAATGGCAAGATGCCAAATCCGGCCAAAACAGTACGGAACAACCGTGTTTCTTCAGGAAAGGCAGCAGACGTTTATTCAAACATTCTTTCACGTAAATTTCTTGGTTGACAGTCCCGGAAGCTATGAAAATGCTGCTTTTCAAGCCACAGGTACAGATGGCTTGCCAAACCAGATATTTCTTTGCGATCTTTGACAGTTTTATGTGCTTGGAAATATCTGCTACCTTTCCCCTTCCTTTTGCCGCATAAAACTCCTGTCCCGGAAGCTGCTTGTAGTCGGCTTTGACGTAGGTTTCGTCGTCCATTACCACGCAGTCAAACTTCGTCAGCATCGTCGTGTACAGCCTCCGGGATCGCGCTTTGGCCGTCGTATTTTGTTTATCATCGCGATTTGGAGTCACTACCTTCTTGTAAGTCGATAGTCCGGCTCGTTTTTTGGCTCGATGCACAGTTGTAGACGATACACCCAGCTTATTTGCGGCATCTCGGAGAGAGAGGTTAGGGTTTCGCTTGAAACTACCGGCAACTCTTTTTGTCGTCTCAGCGGCTTCCGGTTTTCGATTTCCCCCCGATCCACACATTCTGGCTGTCGACAAACGTTCCCCAAACATTTGTAACGGTTGATTTGGCAACTTTTAGCGATTTTGCCAGCTTTGCGTGCGAGTAGCTCGGATTTTCGCGATGCGCGAGCAAAATTTTGATACGCTGCTCTTCTTGCTTGGACGGCATTTTGACAACTGAAGAGTGAATTCCAAAATCAAAATAGGAGCAACATTGTACACACACACACCTTCAAAATGAGGGGTGTTCAGGTTTTTTAAATGGAAAATTGAAAGAAATACGTCAAGTTTATATTGACCAAATTTTGACCGTATCACCCTTTATATCGGGAACCATGTCTAAATCCGTAAAGTTCTCTCTATATCGTTCGTCTATGCCCTGAAATATCCGCATTGGGATTTAACATATTCTCTACTACATTTCTGCATTGTTCCCTACAAATTCTATTACTACATTAATGATGTCTATTTCAGATTGAGCATTATGATTGATAGGTGGGATGGGTGGGATGTTAGGATTGTTGGGTTGATTGTTGGGAGGAGTTAATATTGGAGGGCGGATTAGATTATTTGGATTAGACATTTTATCAAGATATTTATAGTTAGTAAGGAATTTGAAAATATGATTCGTTTTACAAATTCGTGTTTGAATTCAAAGGTCAAGGTTATAATATTTTGTAAAAAATTTTTATAATTTTTTTCTTTTTATTATTACTAGCCTTCCTGGCACTCGAAACTCGAGTGCATTGTAAGCCTTTAACGGTGGTATAAAGTTCCTAGATGATATGGAACTCTAGCGAACTCTATATGCACATATCACACAAATTACACACTTAGCTTCTTTAGTTTTTAAAACAGTCTTCTCTGAATTCAGTAATTGATATTGTTCTTCTAATATAGTGTGTGAAAGTTAGTGTTTGTTTGATTTTACTCATTTAAGGTGGATGTTAAGTTCGAGTTCAGCCGCTAAAATCGAAGATAAAGCTGTAAGAACAGAAAGAAATTATATCTTTGGCAAATTTTATTATTGGGGAATGGTCCAAAGCATAAATAAAAAAAGTTTTCCTTTTTAGAATTAATTCTTAAAGAAAATCAACCGTGAAAAATTTGCTATTTTAGCGCGATAATGCGAACTTAATACCCACCTTTATATAAAAATTAAAAAAGACAATTCGCTTACACTAATTTGAAAACAATTTCCGTATTTTAAACCAACAGACTTTAAATAAAACAAATAGAAATATTTTCGCCACTATAATGGGTTTTGAAATTAAAAACAATTAGAATTCAATTTACAAAATATTTGGTAATGTGAAAAAATTAAGGGTATTAAATAAAAGAGACTCTCAAAGATACTAATATGATGAATTTTTAATGCAATTCCCACATATTTTAATTTTGAAGCCACATTGAAATTTTTTTGTAAACTTAAAACTCAGGAGATTAGTATATATGTATTCTATATTGCTCCTGCACTGAAAGCAAAACCTTTTATTAACATAAACTCAATTCTCACTCCTCAACACAATAATGTGCCCAGTGTTTAGTTTTATAACAACCTATCGTATTAAAATTGTCTTCTCAGTATCCGTATAACAAAAGCCAAACAAACATTGCTAATTGCATTAAATCGAATCCTAAGAAATAAATTCAAAATTGGATTATATATGTCCGTTGTCCCGCCTTTCTATACATGTAATCAAGCCCGATCGTCTTCAATTTGGAATAGATCTTTAGTTTGGTAAAAATTATACACAAATGAAGCATGAAGATTTGCTGAATTCGCACTTCTAACAAAATAGTTCATTATTTCTTTAAATTTTATTGTAAATTTTACTACAAATGCGCCCATTTTAAACTTCTATGACTTTAAAAACATTCTTGCAAGTTTTAATTTCAATTTTGTTCTTCAAACTACAAAATTTTCTTTAAACAGTAAAAAAAAATAATTATGTCTAATAAATGTTCTTGAATTTGTCGACAAATATTTATTCATTTTTGTGATATGATAAATTTTTCTAAAATTAACCAAAAATGTTGTTCCTGGTGGGTTCATTGTTTTTATTAAATATATTCGTCAAAGATAAAAAAGTTG
The DNA here is from genome assembly GCF_050003625.1 of Haematobia irritans. Lineage (NCBI taxonomy): Eukaryota > Metazoa > Arthropoda > Insecta > Diptera > Muscidae > Haematobia > Haematobia irritans. The sequence continues at coordinate 67,973,978 of NC_134400.1, forward strand.
GTTTTATGGAAAAACATAATTATTTACACAAAGAAAGATCTTTTTCTTCGTTTGCAGATTCAAGGAAACTTCAAAAGTTTTGGTAAAGAGATAATTTTGAATATTAGGGAAAAACAGTAATGCAATGACTTTCCAGTTATCCAAAATATGTTATTATTACATCAGCCGCATATATTGCATTTTTATAGTAGCAATCACATATAAATTAAATCCAAGCAGTGTAATTTATTTTTTTATATTTTCTTAAACAAAATTGGAGTAATATTACTTTGAAAATTTACTACTGATCATATTAACACGTAAAGAATACAACCACCCACCACACTCTCCCACCCACTCTAACTATTTCCATCGTTTACGTATACATACTACAATTATATTACTCCCATAGCTTTAACTCACTTTCTTCTCACTGTCACTGCTCTCCAAATGACTCTCAAGCATAATTCCCCATGCCAGCATAAAAAACTACACGTACACCACACGCTACAACAAACCAAACAACAACTCTCTCGCTCTCACTCTCAAATTACAACACAACAACGACAACAACGTCAATAATTTTAGAAAAATGCAATTTTCTCCATGAAAAATGCATCAATTTGAAAAATTAAAACGATTCGCCATATCTACAGAAAATTACCTTTCATTTGATACCAAATTTACTGCATAATACCCCCGCACACGCCCACAATATGTACCCATAAAAAGTGTAGCATATTAATATATATATTAATGATTTTTAAGATTCTAGTATAATTAATCATATGAAGAAAAAAAATCAAATACTTATAATATCTTAGAATAAAGTAACTAAGAACTCACAACCAAATTATAGCTGATTTCATCTTTTTAGGGGTAGGTCTTCTTTTATGTAGATTTTGCTTCTTTAATCGTTGTGCGTTTTCAATCTGTTTGCTGGTGACACAGTTTCCTTTTGTTGCTTGACAGGTATTGTTATAAGTTTGTAGTTTCCGTGATTATAGAACCGATTGTTTTAATAAATTTGTTTTGTATTTTAAGCAGTTTTATTCAATTGTATGTTTAGGCAATGTATTTCTATTTTTCAATATTTGTGTCTTTGTTAAATTACCAGTTCACTATTATTATTATTATTTTTTTCGATGGTTCACTGCTTTAGTGTCCTTTTGTTTTCATTTTGGTATTAACGGTTCACTGTCCTTTTTTACTATTTTAATGTTTAGTTTAAGAGTTTGTACAAATGATACACTTCTTGAGTGTCTTTAAATGTTTTTGTTTTTTATTTTAAAGTTTTTCACTACTTTAGTGGTATTTTTACTTAAAAATGATACACTTCTTGAGTGTCTTTAAATGTTTTGTTTTTTATTTTAAAGTTTGTTCACTACTTTAGTGGTATTTTTACTTAAAATGATACATCTCTTGAGTGTCTTAAAATGTTTTTATTTTTTTTATTTTAAAGTTTTTTTCACTATTTTAGTGGTATTTTTACTTAAAATGATACACTTCTAGAGTGTCTTTAAATATTTTGTTGGGCGCCAGTTAGTTTTAAAATTGAAACTACTATTTCGAGTGCTTGACTACGACTAAGCTTTATTAATGATATTGAGCTTATAAATTAACAATTATGCTTACGCTAACATTTCCTTTTAAATTTTAGTTGACAATAATAAAACATGAGCTTGTAAATTAACAATTGTACTACGCTAACAAAAATGCAAATAAGTGGGAATGGTTGCAATATGAGTAGTGACCTATTTAAATGTCTTTTAACTTTTGTTCAATAAATTGACCGGATGCAATGTTTGCAAAAGTTAAAAGAATAAAATTGTTGTTAACTTATATATTTTTCAAACCTTTACCACGTGGCCGTTTGTTGTTGCACACTTTATTTATTTCAACCCTTTGCTATGATTTGTTGTTGCGTTCAAAATATTTATGCACACATTTTGAATGCAGCAGACAGAATGTCGCCAATCATGTTTTTCAATTTACGCGAAAAACAAAAACCCAACCGTTCGTTACGAGTTACTTCCACAGACTGATCTCTCCATCATACATTGTTGAATAAAAACCCATTCTCTTGTTCTCTTTTCGCTCTTTCCATTGCTCAAAATTATTAAGTTTCAATCACAAAGGTGATTGGATCAATCACACATGTGATTGGAAACGGAAAAAATTTCAATCACGTTTGTAATTGAAAATTATTTCCGAATTGGTTAAGAAATTGATTGAATCAATTAATATTTTAATTGGAAACGTAATAAATATCAATCATTTTTTTAATTGGTTTTTATTCGGATTTGATTAAATAATTAATTGAATCAATTAACATATTTATTGAATCCGTTTCCAAATTCAATTAAGTGTTTAATTGAAAAAATTTTGGTGATAACGAAAGGGCACTATACACTGAACAAAAAGCATGTCCGGTTCCAAAGATTGTGTCTCCACTTTAACAAAGAAGCGGAGAATAAAAGTAAGGATGCTTTTAAGACACAATTCTCTTTTAAATGGGGTTTTGTGTACTTGACTCTACGAAGCACATTTCAATTTTTCGCTTTTTCAGCTTTTTTTCATATGCTATAAATTATGCTATGTTTCAAGTAAACAATGTCTTTAAAATAAAGTATTGAAAAACATATCCTATTTTTGAATAATTTTTGCCTTGTAGTCAAGATGCAAAAATGCAACAAATTTAAAGAGAGTGTCTAGTGGGGGCGTAAATTCTCACTAAATTTATATGGGGTTTTGATGGGAGTGAATTCTTAGGTCGATATAGACCTTCCAATTTTTCACTGTATTTTTGAGGTCGACTTTGACCTCTAAAAATGTCACTGATGTCCGTCCGAGTTTTACAGTAAAACTATTCCCTTATTACTTCGGTAATAAGAGAGGGTAATAAAACGATGCGATTCGCTCTAAGTTGAGATATCATGTGCTCTTTATTTTTCAATTTTGGTTATAATATACTTCTTATTGCTATTGCCAAGTGCATTACGTTAAATTTTTTTTTTTACAAGTAATTTTGCATTGGCAAAATTACTTGTAAACTCAACTTATGTTGTAATTCCATTACAGCTAAATGATTTCAATTTTAGCTGTCATAACACCCCCATCGTTTGATTGAGGCTCCGACGAAATAATATATTTTTGCTTTGTTTTTGATATGAAAGTTACACATATAATTAAAATTGATAAAATGATTATTGTATGTATGCTTAGATTTATTGTTTTTATTTGATTAGATTTATTTATTATTTCTTCCATGTTCTCTTCGTGCTCTAATTGTTTCATATATAAAGATTCTATGTTCAAATCTTTTACAGTTTCGTTTGAAGGTTCCTTAATTCTAGTTACAAAATTGTTCAAAATTAATTTGTCATGTATTCTTATATATACGTTTTCATAGGTTTTATCGGTTGTGTTAATTTGACAATTTTCGAATTCTATGTAAAAGTTTCCTTTAATATTCTCTTCTTCATTGTTACAATTATGTGTAAAGTTTTGATAATAATTCTTAAATACTAAATAGCCGGGGAAAAGTTCCACTATCTCTGGCTCTTGTAATTTCTTCATTGGGCATTCTGCCTCTTTAGATTTTAAAAGATTTGTTAGACACTGATCATCAATTTTTTCAAGATTTTTCCGTAACCCGTCTTTAACGATTATTCTAAATACATTCTTGTCTATATCAGTAAGCACTTCCTGTTCCTTCAGAAAGATTGACTTATTTTGAGAATTTGGAAGAGGTTCAAATAAAATTTTTGACATTGGTATTTCTGCATATATTGGTATTCTCAGTATTATGAAAAGTGTTTGTGCTTGAAAAGCTACAGTTATCTTGATATTCGTGTAACTATCTAAGTCGGGAATTAAGTCCAGTTCGGTCTTGGTCAATATGTCTGTCGGGATTATTCCTAGTTTGCTAGAAAAAATTATGTTGCCGATATCGTTACTATGGCTTTGAAATATTGAGATGTCATTGTTTATCTGATATACTTGTGACATATATGTTATTTCGTCTTCTATTGTTGATAGTCTTTTTTGTATTGTGTTCCTGAATCTATTTAGGTATGTTTCTATTTGGTACTGTTGATTATTTATGTGGTTTGTTATGTTCCTAATCTGTCGAGACATTATCATGCTTATTTTGAGAATTTGGAAGAGGTTCAAATAAAATTTTTGACATTGGTATTTCTGCATATATTGGTATTCTCAGTATTATGAAAAGTGTTTGTGCTTGAAAAGCTACAGTTATCTTGATATTCGTGTAACTATCTATGTCGGGAATTAAGTCCAGTTCGGTCTTGGTCAATATGTCTATCGGGATTATTCCTAGTTTGCTAGAAAAAATTATGTTGCCGATATCGTTACTATGGCTTTGAAATATTGAGATGTCATTGTTTATCTGATATACTTGTGACATATATGTTATTTCGTCTTCTATTGTTGATAGTCTTTTTTGTATTGTGTTCCTGAATCTATTTAGGTATGTTTCTATTTGGTACTGTTGATTATTTATGTGGTTTGTTATGTTCCTAATCTGTCGAGACATTGTCATGCTAATGTGAGTTAACCCATTTATACTATTTGATATATGTGTTTGATTACTATGAAAAAATTCTATACTTTTTTCTATTTGTTCCCTGTCGTCATTGTCCATAGTCCCTGCTACTATTTTAAGTCCTTTTCCAAATATGTTAATCAGTCCGCGTTTTGATTTAAAGTGAGGTTTCAAAGAGTCGACTTTTGCTTTTAGTAATTCAAAATTCTTATACATTGTATTCAATAAAGGTTTTGTGTCCAATTTGGTTCCACTTAACATCTTTGTGTTTCCTGAAATAAGGTTTAAGGTTTGATCGTACTCCGTTAAGTTTATGATATGTACTACTTTACAGTAATGTTCTATGGGTCTAAAAATGCCTGTTTTAATAGGTAAGAATCCGTTATTGTTGTTCAGGTCGTGGATATGCAGTTTTTGAGCCATAATGGTTGTAAGTAATGTCAAGGTCAATAATCGGTCCATTGTCTGAAAATAAAAAAGAATTATTTGGTTGCAGTAACAGTGGGATTGTCTCTATCTTGGTATTTCTTCTTTGGTCTAACATGTGTCTTATAATATTTGTGTCCGGTTGTTTTACTTTCTATGTGTTCTTCGTCCAATTTTAGCGTGTCTATTTTTCTATATTTACGGTGATTTTTTCCTCCTCTAATTTCTCTTATGAAATTCATTCCTTCTTCTAGTTCTACGTCTTTCCGATTTTCATTTAGTTTTTTGATATATTCTTCTTTCTTCAAAGCTATTTTATCATGAATTTCCTTGTATCTACTCTCATGTATTTTTCCCGAAATAAAGTCGATAGGTTTTACACCTGTCGTACTATGAATTGTGTTATTATAGAATCCAATGATTCTATTTATCTTGTCTTCTATGTCTTCGTCCTTGTTCCGTTCATCATGTCTTAGGAGTCTTAAATGTTCGTTTATGGTATTGTGAAGTCTTTCAATGTCAGAATTTGACGTGTGATTGCTATTGGAGGTATAGTGAATGTCTATGTCTTCGTCGTTCAGAAATTGTATAGTATGACTTTAAAACCTAGTTCATTGTCTACGACTATTTTTTTTATTTTTCCGTAAGGGTTTATATATTGGAGAAGTTTAGTCTTGAATTCAGTCCATGTCCTTCCGATTATTTTATATGCTACTGCAAATTTCGAAAATTTATCTATTATTGTCATAAAGAGGGACTTAGATAAGCTATAGAAAACGTCTACGTGTATTATTTCTTTTGGATTATTTGGTGTTTCTGTAACTTTAACTGGAATTTTTGGAGGTCTTCTGTCATATGTTTCGAGTGTACATATTTCGCAGTTATTGATAAATTGGGTTATTCTTATTTTAAGTTTAGGATTATATATTTGTGTCTTTAGTTCTTCAAATACTGCTTGTATACCTCGATGGTTTTTATCTAAATGCTCCTTTTCTATAATCTCGGTTAACATAAGTTCATCTTCTATGTCTTCTAATTTCTTAAAACATCTTATGATTCTGAAATTCTTATTTTCTAAAAAGAATTCGAAGTACGTGTTCTGAAATATATCATAAAATTCATCGTCGATCATAATTGCGTTTATATGGTCTGGGTCAAAATAGGTCTTTAATAACATGATTATATATTCTTTGTCGAGCGACTTTATTCTAATGGTTTTCCTATTATTCTTGAAAATTGTTTCCTTTTTTATTTGTGCAGAACCCGATGATATCTTATTTATTATAATTTGATTTTTAAACATATTGATAGGCGAACTGCTTTCTCTTATTATTGATTCTTGGATATCCACTAGGTTTATATTTACTTGTTCCCACTCAATTCTTGACAGTGCGTCGGCATTGCTATTTTTGGTACCTTTCTTGTACTTAATTTCATAATCAAACTCTGATAGTCTTAGCCTCCATCTAACGAGTTTAGAATTTGGTTCTTTGATCGAAAATAACCATGTCAATGGTCTGTGATCTGTTTCTATTAAGAATTTACGTCCAAAAAGATATGGTCTAAAATATTTAGTGGCCCAAATTATAGCCAAAAGTTCTTTTTCAATCGTACTATAATTGATTTCATGTTCGTTAAGTGTTCGACTAGCATAACAGATAGGATGATCGTCTTGAGAGAGTATCGCTCCTAATGCGTAATTGCTGGCGTCCGTTGTGAGAGTGAATTTTTTTGAAAAGTCTGGATAAACTAAGATGGGATCATTAGTAAGTAATTTCTTAAAGGTTTGGAAACTATGTTGATATCTTTGATCACAGGGGTCAATCTTTGCATCCTTCTTTAAGAAGGTAGTCATTGGTTTAGCAATTAATGAGTAGTCTTTAATAAATTTCCTATAATATCCGGTAAGTCCAAGAAATTGTTTTATCTGTTTTGGGGTTTTAGGCAAAGGGAAATTCATAACGCATTCAATCTTTTTTGGGTTAGGTTTAATTCCATCTTGGGTAACAATATGTCCTAAAAATTCTGTCTCTCTTTTGAAAAATTCGGATTTATCTAGTTGTACTTTTAAGTTAACTTCTTCTAACCGTTTGAAAATATGTCTTATTGATTCTTCGTGCTCTTGGAGAGAGGTGGAGAAGATTATGATGTCGTCTAAGTAAACTAAACATATTTTGTTAATATACTCCTTTAGAACCGTATTCATAAGTCTTTGAAACGTTGCGGGGGCGGTTTTTAGTCCAAATGACATTCTTAAAAACTCATAGTGTCCACCTTCGACTGTAAAAGCTGTCTTATGCACATCCGATTCATCGACTTCAATTTGGTAGAATCCCTTAGCCAAATCTAATGTGGTAAAATACATTGACCTTCCGAGTTTGTCCAATATTTCATCTATATTTGGGATTGGGTAGCGGTCATCAATAGTGACCTCATTTAATTTTCTGTAATCGACTACCAATCTCCATTTCTTTTTTCCACTCGCGTCTTCCTTTTTTGGTACGATCCAGATCGGTGCAGAATATGGGGATGTGCTATGACGTATGATTCCATTGTCAAGCATTTCTTGAATTTGGTTTTGTACCTCATCCTTATGGATATAGGGATAGCGGTACGATTTGGAATAGATTGGGATGTAGGTCGTAGTGTTTATTTTAGGTTTTATTGCATTAGTAAATGTTAAATTTGAGTCAGGATGGTAGAAAATTCCTTCAAAACGTTTTATTATCCTTTTTACTGTCGATTTTTCTTCGCAGTTCATACGGGTCATACGAATTTGTTCTAATACTGGGTCGGTTTGTTGAAATTCTTCATCTACGATACAAAAGTTTTCAACGTTTACTATTGTCAGGTCTTTCTTATCCAAATGTACAACCTTTAAGTGGTCCTTTGAATTTTCTAGTTCAACCTTAAAATTTTGTATGTTATATATTCCTTCTTGAAGAATGAGATCTCCTTCAGTGTTACGTTGTTCTTTAAGATGAACGAGACCTTTTTCGTGTGCAACGACGAATTGGATACTATTTATTCTGGCATATAAAAGTGGTATTTTTACATTGTTAATAACTAAAATGTTGTCTGCGTAATTTACGATAGCTTTAAACCGCTTTAGTACATCGTTTCCTATTATTCCGTCGTAAAAGTCATGAAATTTGCATTCAATTAAGTTAAAGTATTCGTTTTCAACTCCTAACTCTGAAAACAATGGTACTTTATATATTGTAGTAGATTGTACGTTATTTTGGAGGGTCTTAAGTGTCACTGGTCCGGTATTTATCTTCCATTTCGGGTTACACAATTCGGGGTTTACTAATGAATGTGTAGCTCCGGTGTCTACAATAAATTTTAAGTTATTTTTTACTACTATATGGGGTAGTTCACCTTTGAGGCCTGAAAATGAAAATTTTGTAGGTTGGTTTCCGTGGTGGGTCTAGAACTGGATGCTGTTTGTTGATACGATTCTTGTTGGGTCTGATCATGGTATGTTGTATTGTAGTTGCATATCCCATTTTCCTGGGTTTGAGGGTTTGTTCCATCATCATATTGTGTCTGTCCTTCCGGAGGGGAATGTGTCTGAACCATATTTATGTCCATTGGTTCTATCGGTGGTTGCCTGTTTCCGTGGTGAAAATATCGGCTATTCTGGTTATTTGGATGAATAGAGTTATTTCCGGTGTGTCTATTGGGTTGGTAATGATTGTCTTTCTGTTGATAATTTGCAGCTTGAAAATTCCTATTGTTTTGGTGTTGACTGGGTCCTGGTCTATGATTATTTCCTTGATAATTTCGATTATACTGATATGTGGTGTTATTAGGGGGTTTCTTTTCGTTATTTTGGGGTACGTTTTTATTTTCCTGTCCTTGCCTGTATTGGGTCTGTTTAGGAGTAGAATTGAATATGTCACTTGCTGAAGTGTGATATGCATATCCGGATTGAAATAATATTTCCATCGCGGTTTCTAATGAGTCTGGGTCTCTACATGTTATGATTGCCCTCATCGGTTCTGGTAATTTTTCTCTAAATATGTTAAGTGCTGTCTTCATATTATTTTTGGCACATTCATTTGTCGCTTCGCCTGGTCCTAATAATGTAATTGTCTTGTTGTTGAGGCTTCTAAGTCGTGTCTTTATGTCATTGTAGAATTCTACGCTATTAGTCCTGAATGAAACACTTTTTAGTTTGTCAAACAGTTCTTCTAAACTTTGTCTTTTGCCAAAGTTATTCATAAGTATCGTCTTAATGTCGTGCCAAGATTGCGCCTGGCAATTTATTTTTATAATTTCCCTAGCTTTTCCTTTCAGTTTACTCTTTATTATATCAGAAAACAAATATTGAGATGGTTCGTCATAACGCCTAAGAAGAGGGTGGATTCTTTCTATCAGATTAATAAACGTCTGTAAGTCCCTATAATCTCCGTTGAAATCTGGGAGTTTTCCCAAATATTTCACGGGATCTATAGTAACAGATAATGGGGTCTGATTGTCGTCAGGCATTTCTTAAAAAGTCTGGGTCCTTGAATGGTAACAAAAAGAATATACTTTCGATCCTTTGCGATGTCGAATGGTCGGTTAGTCTTGTTTATAAAAATACGGATGTCAAAAGAAAACAAAATTTTACAATTTTTTTCTAAATTCCTTTATTTTCTTTCTGAAGGGCGGAGAACGCAAAAAAAAGATGATTGAATTCCTCTTATTTTCAGAACAAGTTGAGTGATTAACAAATCTTTAAAAACAGATCTTCCGTTAAGTTTTTTTTCTTTACTAATTCGATAAAAAAAAAAAAAAAACAATGGAGAACGATATTATGTGTGTGTGTTTTTTTTTTCGCAGTACACAAATATATATATATATATATATATATATATATACGTTAAAATTTTTTTTAATAATATTTTGTAATAAGAAAAAAAAATTATACAACAATCTTAGGTTGTTTCTTTACTTATTTTTCTTTTGTCGCAGTGCACATATATATATATATATATATATATATATATATATATATATATATATATATATATATATATATATATATATATATATATATATATATATATATATATATATATATATATATATATATATATATATATATATAGTGCTAGATAAAATATATAAACTATCTTACTCAGCTTTCCTTTCTTCCTCGTCAGCTACTAGCTTTTTCTCCTCCAATCCTGTTACTATTGCTGTTGATTGATGGTTGGTTGGTCCTATGATGTCGCATACTTCGTCACTTTCGCTTATCGAAATGGTGTTGATTATTGGCTGTTGTTTTCCTTTTTTCCACAATATATTTTTTCTTGTAAATATAAATTTTTCAATGTAAAATTTGTTTCACTGTCTTTTAATGTCTATTGTTAATTTTTCACCCTATTTTCTATTTTTGTTAAAAAAAAAGGATTTTCCAAATATGATTTTTGTTTAATGTCTAGTATTGTTGCTATTTCTTTATTTGTTGTTTTTTTCGGTATTTTCCTTTTTTAGTAAAAGTTGTTTTTTTTTCGGGATTCTTATTTTTTTTCACGATATAGTCCTCATTTACTTTTTTTTCAATAGTTACTGTTTCTTAATTTTTTTTTCGAAAGTGTTAATCTTTTCTTTCTTTTAATACATTTTTCAAGATGCAATTTTTTTTCACTTTTTTCACACTTTTTCCCAATATAGGTTATCACTTTTTTTTTTTTTTTAAGTCTATTTTGTTTCAATAGTTCTTGGAACTATATTTTTTCCCGCGTTCGATTCTCTTAAAGGACATTAAAATGCCCAGACATTAATCTTGTAATGCCTCGAGAATCCTACCGACTGCGCCAGTAAAACTATTCCCTTATTGCTTCGGTAATAAGAGAGGGTAATAAAACGATGCGATTCGTTCTAAGTTGAGATATCATCTGCTCTTTATTTTTCAATTTTGGTTATAATATACTTCTTATTGCTATTGCCAAGTGCATTACGTTAACATTTTTCTTATTGCTATTACAAAGTGCATTACGTTAACAATATTTTACCAAAAACAAAGCTGGTCTTTAATTGGGTCATGTGAATGACAGAAGCTCGAGTTGCAATTATAGGTTCAATGAACCAGAATTAGAAAATGGTAAAAGGTAAGTGAGAAAAGGTGTTTTGCAATTGGAAAAAGATTGGATTGCAGTTTAAGATTGCAAAATGAACAAAAAGGTAAGTGTGAGAAAGTTTGAATTGAAAAAAAGATTGGTTTGCAGTTTAAGATTGCAAAATGAACAAAAAGGTGGGTGTGAGAAAGTTTGTTGTGCAATTAGCAGAAAAAGGTAATTTTGCATTGGCAAAATTACTTGTAAACTCAACTTATGTTGTAATTCCATTACAGATAAATGATTTCAATTTTAGCTGTCATAACATTTTACCACACTTTGCCTTTCAAATATATAAAACCTTTTCTTTTGTTGGTTTTGTAGGTTTTATTTACACTTGAATTCACTGTAGTTTACGTTAACATATTTAGTTCAAAACCTTAATATTTTGTTATAAGTTAAAGTCATTTATTATATGTTAATGTCTATTTCTTTTCTATTAGTTGATCTTCGATTTGATTTCGATTGGAATGACGCGACCGATGTAAGGAGTTGACGACTACTGTTTTCTTCTTGTTTGCCTTTACTTGTTAAAGGGTCAAAGCATAGAAGACAACATTAACAACAACAACAACAATGATGTCGATTGTTATCGATGATGAGTATGTCTTGTGTTGTTGTTAACTGTTGTTCTAATGAGAATAAATAGAAGATGTACAATATCGATATGCGTGTGATCGATATGCATATAAGTAATTGTAGAGTATATTAGGGTGGGTCGTCTTTTGAATATAAAATCAAATATATGATGACTTTGAAAATAATTATAGAATATAAAAAAAGAAAATAAGAATATTTTACTACTTCAAAGCAAAATAAGTAAATGAATTTATAAATTGAAATTTTGTAATTTTCATTGAAAAATTTCATGGTTTAATGTCGTTCAACATTAAACATGCCGGCCTCTCCGTGGTGAACTCCAGGTGATGTCAGGTTCATGTGCCGTAGTGTAAAACATCTTGATGTTAGATTTCGATGAGTTGCATCATGAGTTGAATGTCGATATTTCTCCAAGTAATTTATCGTTGAAATTGCAAATAGAGAGGTCTGACGGCCAAATACACAAGAAGTTGAAACTGATTGTTGAGAATCAAAAATTGATTGAGCTTCGTATTTCCTTTTTGCAAAGGTCATGCTGGTCATTTGTACTTGAAGTTGTTCTAGGAAATTTTCATCTTGATGAGAAGGTGTGTTTCTTTGAGTAGTCCAGGGAGGATCATGCCACCTCATATGTAGATATCCTTTAGCACAAAATGGTTCAAGCCAGATTATGAAGTCTTGAGTTTTCGAAGTGACAATTTTAACTTTAGCGCTGGAGGCCGAATTTTCGTACATCATAAAAATTCTGGTGCATATAAATTTTTGAATGGAATTCCATGGGCGACTTGTAGTAAATTTTCTGAACCAGATGTGTGGTAAGTAATTCTTTGAAAGGTCATTTGTATCCGCTTGGGGGATTGCATTGGCTAGTTGGAGATTCGGGTTTGAATTGTTTAGGTCAATGTCAATAGATGTGTTGAACATTATTCCCAGTTTGGTGAATAACAATAAGTTCGAGTACTTCGTAGATGAAATTGTAGACAAAATTCGATGCGATAGGGTAATGAAATAAATTCCGTTGTGGTTGTAGCATTGATTTGACCTCAAAAGGTGTTTTGAGGTCTCCTCCACCCCCAAAAAAATGGGCGAAGTTGATATCTAACTGATACGCATTAGATATCGCTTTAGCTGGATGTGATGTCAGTCTCCCCACAATCAAGGTCATGGCTGTATTTTGTGTCAAAAGAGACGCTGACGACGTGCTAAGTACCAAAAAGTTCGATTGCTCGTTCGGTTCTCCCACAATCAAGTCTTGAACTGTGTTTTGTGGCGAAGGAAGCGCAAAAGGACACATCGGGGCTTTAAGGTCTAGAAATTGTCTGGTCCAATGAATAGGTCGATTGGCTGACTGGAACCACAAGGTAAATTCTCGATTCTGTTGTAAAGGTCAAAGTACTTGTTTAAAGATGAATATGTGAATGATGAAGTAAGAAAGGTCGATGATGCAATTGCAGCTTGCATTAGGCTCAATAGTGATGAGTGAACTTCTGCTCGACTTGATGGAGGTCTAAGTTCATAGTTGAAGTGAATAAAATTACAAGTCGTGTTTGTAATTTTATGTTGTAATATGTAGTAGGTTAAGAAATGAACTTCTGCTATGTGGCTATGTGGTGGACTGAGTTCATTGGTTGGACGAAAAACATTACAAATAGGTTTTGCAATAATGTCTTGAACTAGATTTGTTGTGAAATGAACTTCTGCTCGCCTTAGAGGGCTGAGTTCATTGTTTGAAAGAATAAAATTACAAGTCGGTGTTGCAAAATTATGTGGAACTAGGTTTATAACTGAGGAATGAACTTCTGCTCGGCTCGATGGAGGTCTGAGTTCATGTCCTGAACAATATGTGAAGAAGATTTGAGTAGGTCGTCGGTCGGTCGGTTTAAATTCTAGTTTTTGGTGACTAGAATCCTGAACTAAACTAATTTGCGGATGATGTATGGACGAATGTCGGCTATCATCGCATAAAGTTGACGATGTGATGTCCCGTAGATCACGATGTCGATTAGATTTTGCTTTATTGACAGTTGAAGTCGAAACTGCGTGTTTCAGCTGTGGGAAGTTTTGTGTAGGAAAAGTCTTAGGTCGTGGTAGGACGGTGATATTTGTGGACTGTATATTTTGTTTGGTTTGTAGAGTGGACTGTATTTTATTTTCGGATGAGTTAGGTTGAAATGTGGACTGTAAAATTGTATTTGAGAATGTATCCTGTGTTTCTTTAGGTCGATAAAGAGGTCCAGGAACTAATTGGATTGTATTGTCAACCAAGAGGTTTGATGATTTTAGATGTGAAGTTTGTACTATAAGTCGATTTTCAGTGCATGAGATTTGGTTTGGGTGTGGTTTTGATAAATGAAATTTGTTTTGAGAAAGGCGGGACATCTTGGAGTTGAATTGGTGAGAAGTCTGGGAAGTTTTTGAAGTTTGTATTATTGATTTTATGTTTCTCGAAAATATTTTATATTTGTTGAAAGTCTTCCAATATTTCACCCTGAGTTGCTTTGGGTTCATTGAATTTGCATTCTGGTGAATAAGGTCTCGACATTTTTCGTACGCATCTTGCGTTTGCAACCATAAGTCTTCCGAATGATTTAGAAGAAATTCTAAGGTCGCTATGTGATAATTGACTTGACTGCTGTCGTCGGTTTCTACAAGATCAATTAAATCACCGCACCAATTATGAAATTTTTGCACGATGTCCATTTTTATGTGCAAATGATTCCAAAAGTCAAGATAATTCGAGATTAAAATTGTGTGAGGTCGAAAAATGTCCCCGCAAGTAGTTAAAAAATGTCGGGTCTGGCAACTCGCATTGTAGATACACCAAAAATAATAAAAAGGAGAGCGAAGTGTGAGATATTGCAAGGAGAGAATGTTACTTGAGCACAACTCACAGAAATGTCTCTGGATGTTTATATGTATGTCAATGTACTTACTCCTTGTCCCCTTTTTCTACTTGCGTGAATTTTTGTTACTCCTACTGCATTGATGTTGCTGATGACATCACTGATCATTGATGCGCGATGCCTTGATGTCCCAGTATTTCTTCCACAGTATGTAAATGCACAATTGTTTTTTTAATAATGTCCAAAATTTTGCACAAAATATATTTTTGCCGATATTGGCCTTGAACGTGTTATACCGTTATGAAGTACAGTTTTTCTTTTGAAAATCACTTTTTGAAATTGGTTTTGCGAAATGTCACAAGCACGATGACTTTGGATGATTTTATTTTTGAAAATGTCACTCAAATCATACAAAAAATGAAATCGGAAAATTTTGGTTATTTTTGGAGTAACTTTTCTCCAAAAATCTTGAAATAATTTTTTTTTTCCACGAGCAAAAAATGTTTTTAATTATTTCCCAAATGTTAATAAATGTCACGATAACACAAGCTGGTTTTGATATTGGTTTCTTTTTTTGAAATTTTGTAATACGCATTTTTTACTGATTAGCACAATGTGAGTTAAGTCAGTTTTCGTTTTAATGAAACGAAAAATTTCCAAAATTTTGCACAAATCAATTGCTAACAAATAGTGGTTTTATTTGGAAAGTTTTCCAATTATGAAAGTATAATTGTATTTAAGTTTAATGTTTTTTAAAAATGTCATTTAAGTTGTTTTGAAACTGGCAAACAAATGAAATTAAAAAACTTTCACAAAAAGTACCTTGATTTTGTTTTTATAATTTGTGCACAAACGATTTTTTAATAAATATAATCACTTTTTTCATCCATACACACAAAAAAAATTTTTTTGATTTCAATCACGAAAATCGCGGATTCAATCATTTTTTTAATTGAAATGTCTTCAATCACGAAAATTATAGTATCAATCTCCCATTTTGATTGAAAACCAACACGATTTTTAATTAAAAATTTAATTGACTTTTGTCACGGAATCAATTAATTGTGTGATTGAATCAATTAAAAACGTGATTGATTTCATTTTCATTTTATTTCATTTCATTTTATTGAGTACCTACACAACAAGATTAAAATCTTATAGTTACAGTGCAGGATTATAAATGTTAAAACATCTCCGATTAATAATAAGTACAATAATTAAATTTAAAGATAAAAAGAAAATAAATTAAAATTAGAATAAATAAAAATTGTATTAATAATAATAATAGAAAAAAGAAATATATATATATAGAAATTACTTTTAATATTAAATTGCATTGTATTATTGATGATTGAAATTGAAATTGTGATACTATATTATAATACAAGCAAATTTTTAATGATAAATATTCTAATTTTGAAATAAATTTTGAATACTCTTCTTAAAAGATGATGCGTTGCTGATGCATTGTATATCGGGTGGTAGAGTGTTCCAGAGACGTATTGTGCCAATAAAGAACTGCCATTCGGATACTAGACTTGTCCTTATAAAGGGTATTATATTCCTATTTCTATCAGATCTGGTAAACCGAATTTTATCATAGAGATAGCTGGGTTTCCGTTTGTAAATCAATTTATGTAGAAATACTAACGACTTGACATTAAGCAGGGTATTAAAACTAAAGCCAAAGTGGGAGTTTGTAACACGCGAAACATGATCGGTCCTGCGTAACCCATACACATAAAGAACTATACAATTGAATGCCACGTTAAGTCTATTTTTGCTCACGGAGTCACAATTTGCGAAGAGTTCAGATCCGTAAATTAAACCCGGTAACAAAAGACTTTTCGCCAGGAGAAGTCGAATATTTACTGGTGTGTAGGAATGAGTAACCCATAAAGCACGTAGTTTTGCATATGTTTGTCCAACGGCTGTGTTTACATGACTTGACCAACTCAATGTGCTATTGAATACTACTCCAAGATTCTTAGCACTAGTGACTACATCGATTTTTTGACCATTCAACATAATGTCAGCATTGGACAAAGAGAACCTTCTATTCTTGTGTATAATCAAACATTTAGACTTTTGTGGATTTAGTAGCAGACCATTTGCTGTTGCCCATCGAAACACACGATCAAGGTCGTGGTTAAGTTTCCCCAAACACTCACTAGTATCATCTACCGGACTACTTAAAAAGGTTTGTATGTCGTCTGCATACATAAGTATCTGACTATGGACTATTTCTAGAGGGAGGTCATTTGCGTACATGCAAAATAATAGAGGTCCAATTATAGAACCCTGTGGAACCCCTTTCGTAACTGGTAATGGCAATGAATAAGTATCTCTGGTGTAAACCGTCTGTAACCGATTGTTAAGATAGGAAGTTATGAGAGAGGTAGCAGTAGGTGAGAAATTGAAAAATCTTTGAAGGTTTAGACATAACATTTTGTGATCAACAGTATCGAAAGCCTTTGAGTGATCTAAGAGTACAAGAAAACTAACATGGTTCTCATCAATATTTCTCCTAATTGACTCCGATACTTCGATCAGTGCACTCACACAACTATGATCTCTGCGGAAACCAGACTGCCTTTCAGATAACAAGTTACCGCGAAGAAGATAATCATATATCTGCTTATGTAAAATCTTTTCGAACACTTTAGAAACATAACACAAAATAGCTATGGGTCGTGACTCTGAATTAGATTTCGGTATAGGAATAATCTTTGCATGCTTCCACATCGTGGGATAAGTACTGGAGGTCAGAATTGTGTTAAATAAGTAGGTGAAAAGAGGTATAAGTTGAGGGAGCAGTATTCGTATATACCTGGGGTCCATTCCATCCAGGCCAATAGCATTCGACTTAACCATGAAAAAACTCTCTATGACCTCATCTTGGGTAACGCACCTGAACTCGAAATCGTTCCTCTCAGATAAGATTCCTCCTATGCCGTCATCCGTGTCATAGAAGGATGTGTCCGTCGGAGGGGCAGGGATATTAGTAAACATCTCGTTCAAGTCATTTGGATCACCTTGATAACCGCCCGATGACCTAGACTTCCCAACGCCAATATCATGTATAATTCTCCATTTTTCCCTGGAATCTAAAGCAGAATTGAAACGCATAGATTAATATTTAGTCTTCGCCGCATTGATATTTCTGTTCGCTATTCTCCGCGCCGATCGATACTCCTCTAGAAGATGTGGTAATCTAAAGCGCTTCCATCGTGAGTATGCAATATCCCTTTCCCTTATAGCAGTCTTAATCGTGTCGTTAAACCATGGTTTAGTACCTGATTTCACTTTGATCCTCTTAATAGGCACAGTTGCGTTATATAGATCACATATAGCATTTCGCAAAAAATCGAATTGCTGGTCAACAGATATGAGTCCATACATGTAATGCCAATCTATTTGTCCAAACATATCCTGCAGTCCAATATAATTCAAATTACGAAAATCACGGTACGTGTATTCGATCTGATCCTTCTGTAATTCAAGATTATAAGACAGGAATATAAGGTCGTGTTTCGAGAAACAAGGAGCCGAAATCTGGTCGTATAGGAGGACGTCAGACAAATTATTTACAAAGAACAAGTCCAGAAGAGTATTAGAAGAGGAAGAAAAATGTGTCGGATTCGTATTATTAGGTGTATATAACCCAATAGCCAACATATTATCTGTTAATGTGGAATTGACGAGAATATTCGAATTAAAATCATCGGTAATAATTACGTCTTCATACCCCAATGTAATGGATCCTAATTTAATCTGAAACTGATCCATACTTATCGTATTATTGGGTCGATAACAACATCCAACTAAAATCTTCCTTGAAGTAGACACAAGTTCAACAAATACATACTCTATTCTATCATCGCGGGTAGATTTGGTACGAAACTTTGCCTTCAAGGTATTCCTCACAAATATAGCGACCCCTCCTCCACGGCTTTCCCTATCATATCTGAACACGGAATATCCCCTTAAATTTATCAATCCATTGGGAATGGATGAGCTTAACCAGGTCTCTGAGACGCATATAATGTCAGTACCCGTATCCTCAAATATGTATCTGAATTCGTCTATCTTATTCGCTAAACTCTGCGCGTTAATGTGACAGATTGATACACCGTTCCTTTGTTTAGATAGAATACTTACTAAGTTCTTGGTTATGTCTCTGGAACCTCCATTAGTTCTATCCGTACGAGCCATAGATGTACGATTGCCACACAATAGGGAGTTCATCAGCAGCTTATAGTTTGTGTTGGAAATATTCTCATTTATATAGTATTTTGAATTGGAGTTAAACCCAATATTATTGAGTGTCAATTGATGATTGTTGGTTTTTTTATACGCTGCTACTGATTTGAGCCAAAAGTTCTTATCATATGGGGACAAAAATTTGGCAATTATAACACCATCAGGCGAATTTATAATTTTTGTGTTGTTGCGATTTTGGAGGCGGTGTATTGATTTAATTTGTGGTGGTTTTATACTCATAGAGGTACAAATTGTAACAAATATGTTATTCAGGTCTTCCTCTTTTTGGTAAGGAATTCCGTTAATGCGAATTTCACAAGCCACCTGAGAGTTTTCTTGTCTTAATAGGGCCATTCGGAGATCTTTAATATCCGATTTTAAAAAGTTTACTTCATTGTCCTCCTTTTCTAAATTTGAAACACGTTCTTTTAAATTTATTACGTCCGTTGTAAGTTCAGCCAATCTTTTATCGAAATTATTCATCAATCGTTCTTCGGTCTCTCTTAACATCAACTTAAACTGGTTCATTAATCGTTCACTCAATTTATCAAAGCGATCATCAAGCATTTGCATTATCCGAAATGGTGAATCGGAGAGACGGGGTGTTTTTAGCAGGTTTCCAGTGAGAGAGTGACGAATGGAACTCTCTCTGTTACGCTTGGGAGCTTTGGGATCATGTGTGATATTGTCATTGTCAACTGAAAAATCTGTTTGAGTGACATCAGCTCCATTTGACATATCCATTATGAAAAAGGGTGGTTTGGATTTGAATTTCAACGAAAAATTGCAGGGGGATTTGCGGTGTGAGTAAGTATTTCGGAATATAAATTGGAGCACACTATTAGGCGCAAGTTTTGTAATTGAATAACAGGGCGATCCGTAATGCATTTTGTTGTGTGGGCAAATCTTTTATGGTGTTTTCTTTTCTGAAAAAAGTGCTTTGCCTTCATTTTGTCTGTACAGAATGCGCATTTTTAAAATGTCACCAGCAACCTAAAAAAATGCTATCATTTCAGCGGGCAGAAAAGAATTCAAAGAAGGAAACAGGGCAATGGCAGCACTCTCGTTTGTTGGCAGTGCTGAAAATGCCCGTAATTTGCCTCTATGCGTGGCGCTATTTTCACAACAGAATTCGAAGCCTTTTCGCACTATTGCCTGTTTTTTTTAGAAAAGAACCTACAGAGTACATTTTCCGGGCAAAATGCAAAAAAAGTGTGCATTTTTTACAAGAAAAGAAAACGCCATTAATTTAATAACAGAGTGATTCTTTATGTATATTATTTAAATGATGTAGCATAAGTTTAGGAGCACACTGAAATTATTTAGAGCTTTCGCTTATTAACTGTTGTCATTTAGTTGAGTTTTAATATCGATGATTTTCGATTGTTTTAACACTTGACAATAGTTTATTCTCACACTCTCAGACTCTCTTGCTTTGTTTACACTAAATTGTTGTTGTATGTACTTCTTCTTTTGATATTGAATAAACAAAAAAGTTTTTTACAATTATTGAAAAAGCTGAGCTTTGCACTGATTTTCTTTCAGCTTTTTTCAACACAGGGTGCTTACGGCAACGATTGTTTTTTATTTTAGCTTTAAAAGAAGTCTATATACACCAAACAAATGGATTTTACTGGAGCCCAATGAAAACACGTCCACTCACGACAGTGACTTTATGACCAGATTTTTAACATAAAATTCAATCACAGTTTTAATTGAATCAATTAAAATTTTAATTAATTTCGCGACAAAAATCAATCAACTATTTGATTCATTCAATTAAATAATTAATTGAAATTGGCTATAAATTTCGATCAAAAAATTTATATATTGCGACCCCAAAATCGTATTTAGTTTTTTTTTCTTTTGAAATAAAAGAAAATATGTATTTCTTATAAAACATATTTAATATTTTATTATTTCTTGAATTATGCAATAGACAGATAAATTTGGTTCTTGTCATTTGTGTTTTGTTCTAACATAACTTACAAATACAACTACTATCAATAACAACTATAGGGTGAAAAAATAATTATATAAATCATTATCTTCCTTATAATAATAACCATGTTAACATGTTCCTTCTAATATGT
The DNA here is from genome assembly GCF_050003625.1 of Haematobia irritans. Classification (NCBI taxonomy): domain Eukaryota; kingdom Metazoa; phylum Arthropoda; class Insecta; order Diptera; family Muscidae; genus Haematobia; species Haematobia irritans. The sequence continues at coordinate 67,994,859 of NC_134400.1, forward strand.
AGATGCGCCTAGATTTCCAATAAATCAGCAGCCTGTAAGCTAAATTAGTTTTTCTGAAAGTAAACAGAATAATTAGAATTTCATTTTGTTCAATTAAAAGTTAATTTTGTTAAACATTACCTGCATAGAATATCAAGTTCAATTCTTAGTTCCAGGTTGCAGATTTATAATCTTCTTTTGCAGTTGTAGTCTTTTAGCATAAAAAGGTGTATTAAGGAGCTCGGTAATTTAATTTTAGTAACAATTCCTTTCCAAAATTTCCACACATTAAAATCGTCTATTAAAATTTGAACCAATCAAAGACAAAAATATTGGGAAAGCAATGTAATATTTGGTATTATATTGATGATACTTTGCAAATTCTGGAAATAGAAAAAAATACATATTTTTATTATTTTCGGATATTTTTCATATTTTTAAATCCAAAAGAAAGAACTTTTTTACCATTACATAATTCAGCTCATTATTTTATATACCAGATATACTGCTCTCTACTTGGGTTCAAACTGAAAAAGGCAGGTAAAACAAAAATGCAATTTAATGCCAACGCTACTTCGCAACTTCAAGGTGAATCTTCCACAAAACCCATACCGCTCTTGGTTTTAAGAAAACTAGGAGTGAAAAAAATTTATAATTTTAAAAGATTTTTTATTGCAAACATATTATTATATATTTGATCAAATGATGGAGTTGATGGGATTGATTGGTCAATTTTACGAAATAAAATTGGTCACTAAAAGAAATGAATAAAAAATATATTATTTTAGTCCGTTTAATGTAAACAGGCTTCAATGGAAAACGGTATTCACATTTCACAATTTCTTACCTTCAATAAACGTAGATTGTTTTCCATTTTTACAATGCCACAAAACACAAACACAGGTAATTTCAAATGCGTTCTGTCATATATTTTTTTTTCAAACCTTTACCACGTGGCCGTTTGTTGTTGCACACTTTATTTATTTCAACCCTATGCTATGATTTGTTGTTGCGTTCAAAATATTTATGCATACATTACCAACCGTTCGTTACGAGTTACTTCCACAGACTGATCTCTCCATCATAGATTGTTGAATAAAAACCCATTCTCTTGTTCTCTTTTCGCTCTTTCCATTGCTCAAAATTATTCAGTTTCAATCACAAAGGTGATTGGATCAATCACATATGTAATTGGAAACGGAAAAAATTTCAATCACGTTTGTAATTGAAAATTATTTCCGAATTGATTAAGAAATTGATTGAATCAATTAATATTTTAATTGGAAACGTAACAAATATCAATCATTTTTTAATTGGTTTTTATTTGGATTTGATTAAATAATTAATTGAATCAATTAACATATTAATTGAATCCGTTTCCAAATTCAATTAAGTGTTTAATTGAAAAAATTTTGGTGATAATTTTTTGTGTGTAGGTTACTGTTCACATTTATTGAATTTTGATCTCAAAAATATTTTTGAACGTTTTTAATAAAATTATGTTTTCATTAAAAACACACTAACTCGGTTCGAAGCTGACGAAATGTTTAGTGGGGGCGTAAATTCCCACTAAATTTATATGGGGTTTTGATGGGGGTGAATTCTTAGGTCGATATAGACCTTCCAATTTTTCACTGTATATTTGAGGTCGACTTTGACCTCTAAAAATGTCACTGATGTCCGTCCGAGTTTTACCACATTTTGCCTTTCAAATATATAAAACCTTTTCTTTTGTTGGTTTTGTATTTAATACGTTTTATTTCTTAATTCACTATATAGGTACACTTTTGTTTGTTCGATTTTGTAGGTTTTATTTACACTTGAATTCACTGTAGTTTACGTTAAAATATTTAGTTCAAAACCTTAATATTTTGTTATAAGTTAAAGTCTTTTATTATATGTTAATGTCTATTTCTTTTCTATTAGTTGATCTTCGATTTGATTTCGATTGGAATGACGCGACCGAAGTAAGGAGTTGACGACTACTGTTTTCTTCTTGTTTGCCTTTACTTGTTAAAGGGTCAAAGCATAGAAGACAACATTAACAACAACAACAACAATGATGTCGATGGTCATCGAGGATGAGTATGTCTTGTGTTGTTGTTAACTGCTGTTCTAATGAGAATAAAGGGCACCTATACGGTCGGATAAACCCTGCGACACAACACGTTGCGGCGACAAATCCGATTGTGTAAGGTCGTGTTCGGCTGTCGCGGGGACGTGTTGGCATAAAATCAAAACAACTTTGATTTTTTCTGGTTGGGTGGTACAAATCATTGAGTGTAAGGGGATGTTCGACAAACATTATCAAAGACAAATTTATTTTTACATTAAAAACAGGCATTTCTGCAATGAAATTAATGATGGATCGCCAATTCTGGTTGAAAATTAAAGAAATACATAAATCTAAACCAGTATTGTGACAAAAACGTGGAAAAATTCCACTTCCAATCAATGGGAAACCAGGCGACAAGTATTTTAAATTCATCAAGTAATTTGTAATATATTAAATGTGGATTACTTCAGGAATCATTGTTTTGACACATATACCAGGATTTTTTTTTATTATTTTCTTCCATTTTTTCAGTAAAAAATGGTTTCACCCATAAATCTTCGTACAACTTCATTGTTTGTTTATGCTTCTTCTTATTTTTTCATGTTGTCATCACATTTGTTCGTGCAGTGTAAGGGCAAAACTTGAATGAACACACAACAAATAGACGAACCTCTGTCGTAGTGTTTATCCGACCGTCTAAGGTCCGCTTAAATAGAAGATGTACAATATCGATATGCGTGTGATCGATATGCATATAAGTAATTGTAGAGTATATTAGGGTGGGTCGTCTTTTGAATATAAAATCAAATATATGATGACTTTGAAAATAATTATAGAATATAAAATAGACATACAAATAGAAAAGTAATGATAATAAAAAAAAAGAAAATAAGAATATTTTACTACTTCAAAGCAAAATAAGTAAATGAATTTATGAATTGAAATTTTGTAATTTTCATTGAAAAATTTCATGGTTTAATGTCGTTCAACATTAAACGGACAGTTTCATTAATTTTAAAGAATTTTTCTGAATTATTAAAGTCAAGTTGACCTTAGTCCAAAATTTGTTCTTTCATGTTATGATACCCATTTTTAAGTCAAATCACTTAATTATAACGACAACACGACTTCATTGAAAGTTTCGACCTTTGAAGATCTATAAAAACAAAGATTAGTTCCTCTTTATTAATGAGTAGTCCAAGAGGAGTTGACGGATATTTTCGAAAATAAAAGTGGGCATTGAGTTCGAGTTTTGCCGCTAAAATTATTTCTCATTTTAGCGGCAAAACCAGAATAACATTACAACAACTTTTTCCGGTAAATTGTATTATAACATGATGGGGAAAGATCCAAAGCAACAACTGATTAAGTTTATTTTCTTTAAAAGAAATTATTAAAGAAAAGTAAAAGGGTAAGGTGAACACCTTTTCGGGAACTTCCGAACGTATCTGGAATATATGTTAAAAAATATATTTAAAAATGGTGTTGGTCGAAGCAGGGATCGAACACAGGTCCCCTGTCACGCAAGGCGGACGACCAACCACTGCTCCACGCTGCCAACAAATGTATGTTTAACAATGTTATGTTTGCATCGGATCGTGGGCGCCGCAAGCTATGCTATATAAATATAACTTATAACGATAATTATCTCTTGATGACCATAACAGCTACGTAGGCCAGTGGTTAGTGTGCTGGCTTACAAACTGTGTGGTCCGCTGTTCGAATCCCCGTCCGGCAAAAGGTAAAATTAAACAAGTATATACGGCCGTAAGTTCGGCCAGGCCGAAGCTTATGTACCCTCCATCATGGATTGCGTAGAAACTTCTTGTAAACACTGCCACCCACAATCGAATTACTTAAGTTGCGGTAACGCTTGCCGATGGCAAGGTATCTTAAAACCTCCTAACACCATCTTCTAAATTGTATGTAAGTCCATATGTGGTATATATTACATCAAAAAAGATCGATCCAATACGTATATAATTCAGTTTGACAAAGTAGACATAACATTTTGACAAAATTTTCTACAAAAATAAAATTTTAACAAAATTTTCTATAGAAATAAAATTTTCTATAGAAATAAAAATGTTCACAAAACTTTCTATAGAAAGAAAATTTTGACAAAAATGTCTACAGAAATAAAATTTTAACAAAATTTTCTATAGAAATAAACTTTTGACAAAATTTTCTATAGAAATAAAATCTTGGTAGATTATTTTTGGCTCGAGTGGCAACCATAATTATGAACCGAATAAAATATGAACAAAATTTTCTATAGAAATAAAATTTTGACAATGATGAAAATTTTATTATGAACCGAATAAAATTTAACAAAATTTTCTCTAGAAATAAAATTTTGACAAAATTTTCTATAGAAATAAAATTTTGGTAGATTATTTTTGGCTCTAGTGGCAACCATGATTATGAACCAATATGGACCAATTTTTGTGTGATTGGACCAATTTTGGTATGGTTGTTAGCGACCATATACTAACACCACGTTCCTAATTTGAACCGGATCGGATGAATTTTGCTCCTCCAAGAGGCTCCGGAGGTCAAATCTGGAAAACGTTTTATATGGGGGCTATATATAATTATGGACCGATATGGACCAATTTTTGCACGGTTGCTAGAGACCATATACCAATACCATGTACCAAATTTCAGCCGGATCAGATGCACTTTGCTTATCTTTGAGGCTTCGCAAGCCAAATCTGGAGATCGGTTTATATGGGGGCTATATATAATTATAGACCGATGTGGACCAATTTTTGCATGATTGTTAGAGACCATGTACCAAATTTCAGCCGGATCGGATGAAATATGCTTCTCTTAGAGGCTCCGCAACCCAAATCTGGGGATCGGTTTATATGTGCGCTATATATAAGTATGGACCGATGTGGACCAATTTTTGCACGGTTGCTAGAGACCATATACCAATACCATGTACCAAATTTCAGCCGGATCGGATGAAATTTGCTTCTCTTAGAGGCTCCGCAACCCAAATCTGGGGATCGGTTTATATGTGCGCTATATAAGTATGGACCGATGTGGACCAATTTTTGCACGGTTGCTAGAGACCATATACCAATACCATGTACCAAATTTCAGCCGGATCGGATGAAATTTGCTTCTCTTTGAGGCTCCGCAAGCCAAATCTGGGGATCGGTTTATATGGGGCTATATATAATTATGGACCGATGTCGACCAATTTTTGCGTGAATGTTAGAGACCATATACTAACACCATGTACCAAATTTCAGCCGGATCGGATTAAATATGCTTCTCTTAGAGGCTCCACAAGCCAAATCTGGGGATCGGTTTATATGGGGGCTATTTATAATTATAGACCGATATGGACCAATTTTTGCATGGTTGTTAGAGACCATATACCAACACCATGTACCAAATTTCAGCCGAATCGGATGAAATATGCTTCTGTTAGAGGTTCCACAAGCCAAATCTGAGGGTCCCTTTATATGGGGGCTATACGTAAAAGTGGACCGATATGGCCCATTTTCAATACCATCCGACCTACATCGATAACAACTACTTGTGCCAAGTTTCAAGTGGATAGCTTGTTTCATTCGGAAGTTAGCGTGATTTCAACAGACGGACGGACAGACGGACGGACGGACATGCTTAGATCGACTCAGAATTTCACCACGTCCCAGAATATATATACTTTATGGGGTCTTAGAGCAATATTTCGATGTGTTACAAACGGAATGACAAAGTTAATATACCCCCATCCTATGATGGAGAGTATAAAAAAAATTATAAAATATAATAATTTCTTCTAAAATGTTTGTATTACAGAAAATTTGAGGGAATATACAATTAGGCAGAAAAAAAATTTGAGCACAATCTTCTTTGGGTTCAAAATTTTTTTGGGAGCCACCGTGGTGCAATGGTTAGCATGCCCGCCTTGCATACACAAGGTCGTGGGTTCAATTCCTGCTCCGACCGAACACCAAAAAGTTTTTCAGCGGTGGATTATCCCACCTCAGTAATGCTGGTGACATTTCTGAGGGTTTCAAAGCTTCTCTAAGTGGTTTCACTGCAATGTGGAACGCCGTTCGGACTCGGCTATAAAAAGGAGGTCCCTTGTCATTGAGCTTAACATGGAATCGGGCAGCACTCAGTGATAAGAGAGAAGTTCACCACTGTGGTATCACAATGGACTGAATAGTCTAAGTGAGCTTGATACATCGGGCTGCCACATAACCTAACCTAACCTAACCTTGGGTTCAAAATTTGGTTTGGTAACAAAATTTTCTCCAGAAATAAAATTTTGACAAAATTTTCTATAGAAATAAAATTTTGGTAGATTATTTTTGGCTCTAGTGGCAACCATGATTATGAACCAATATGGACCAATTTTTGTGTGATTGGACCAATTTTGGTATGGTTGTTAGCGACCATATACTAACACCACGTTCCTAATTTGAACCGGATCGGATGAAGTTTGCTCCTCCAAGAGGCTCCGGAGGTCAAATCTGGAGAACGTTTTATATGGGGGCTATATATAATTATGGACCTATATGGACCAATTTTTGCACGGTTGCTAGAGACCATATACCAATACCATGTACCAAATTTCAGCCGGATCGGATGAAATTTGCTTCTCTTAGAGGCTCCGCAACCCAAATCTGGGGATCGGTTTATATGTGCGCTATATATAAGTATGGACCGATGTGGACCAATTTTTGCACGGTTGCTAGAGACCATATACCAATACCATGTACCAAATTTCAGCCGGATCAGATGCAATTTGCTTATCTTTGAGGCTTCGCAAGCCAAATCTTGAGATCGGTTTATATGGGGGCTATATATAATTATAGACCGATGTGGACCAATTTTTGCATGATTGTTAGAGACCATATACCAACACCATTTACCAAATTTCAGCCGGATCGGATGAAATATGCTTCTCTTAGAGGCTCCACGGATCGGATTAAATATGCTTCTCTTAGAGGCTCCACAAGCCAAATCTGGGGATCGGTTTATATGGGGGCTATATGTAATTAAGGAACGATATGGACCAATTTTTGCACGGTTGCTAGAGACCATATACCAATACCATGTACCAAATTTCAGCCGGATCGGATGAAATTTGCTTCTCTTAGAGGCTCCGCAACCCAAATCTGGGGATCGGTTTATATGTGCGCTATATATAAGTATGGACCGATGTGGACCAATTTTTGCACGGTTGCTAGAGACCATATACCAATACCATGTACCAAATTTCAGCCGGATCGGATGAAATTTGCTTCTCTTTGAGGCTCCGCAAGCCAAATCTGGGGATCGGTTTATATGGGGCTATATATAATTATGGACCGATGTCGACCAATTTTTGCGTGATGTTAGAGACCATATACTAACACCATGTACCAAATTTCAGCCGGATCGGATTAAATATGCTTCTCTTAGAGGCTCCACAAGCCAAATCTGGGGATCGGTTTATATGGGGGCTATGTATAATTATGGACCGATATGGACCAATTTTTGCATGGTTGTTAGAGACCATATACCAACACCATGTACCAAATTTCAGCCGGATCGGATGAAATATGCTTCTGTTAGAGGCTCCACAAGCCAAATCTGAGGGACCCTTTATATGGGGGCTATACGTAAAAGTGGACCGATATGGCCCATTTTCAATACCATCCGACCTACATCGATAACAACTACAAAATGTTTGGAACTTAGACTACCCAAACATATTATATTGTTTAGACCAATATGCTTTCAAACATATTATATATTGGAAGAAATCAAACATATAAATGTTTGGGCAATACCCACAAATTTATATGCTTCAAGCAAAATATGTTTGGGAGTATATGTTACAGAAGCGATTTTTTTTTTGAGGGTGTACAGTTGAATAATAGTGTCATATTAACCTACACTGAAAAAACAGTGAACCCTTTTCCATTGCAAAATGAACTAAACTGTAGTAATATTGACCTTGATTTAGCCCTTAAGATTTTTTTCAACTTGTCTAGTTTATAATTCTCTTAAATTTTAGTTCATCTATAACATTATATTTTAGTCCATTTTTACAACACCATAAGATTTATATACCCCCACCATGTTAAAAAGTCAATATTATTTTGGTTTACTTGCTTATTTTGTGGGAAACCCGATAATAAAAATTGGTTAACAGTCTCTTTAAAATGTCGACAACTAAACTATTTTTAAATCAATCCTTCCACAGTACAGAGAAATTAAATAATTAAAGGAACAACAAATCGTTTTACTATTATGAAAATGTTCATACATTAAAATTAAACTTTCTTTAAGCAAAAGTACTTTATTATAAAAACTTATGATGAAAGTTCTTAATACAATGTTTTTTGTCAATAAAAATTATGACCACGTGGAACAGAGAGTAGTTCATTTGAACTCGCTGTTTGGACATTTTGACTTATCTTTTTTTATTCATCGTAGGTAATTTTTTCACATATCTTGCTGGAAAAAAATGGAAGCAATAATGCAAATTGTTCAAAATTAACAACATGTAATGAAATATAATTTTTATACCCTCCATCTAGGATGGGGGTATATTAACTTTGTCATTCCGTTTGCAACACATCGAAATATTGCTCTAAGACCCCATAAAGTATATATATTCTGGGTCGTGGTGAAATTCTGAGTCGATCTAAGCATGTCCGTCCGTCCGTCTGTTGAAATCACGCTAACTTCCGAACGAAACAAGCTCTCGACTTGAAACTTGGCACAAGTAGTTGTTATCGATGTAGGTCGGATGGTATTGAAAATGGGCCATATCGGTCCACTTTTACGTATAGCCCCCATATAAAGGGACCCTCAGATTTGGCTTGTGGAGCCTCTAACAGAAACATATTTCATCCGATCCGGCTGAAATTTGGTACATGGTGTTGGTATATGGTCTCTAACAACCATGCAAAAATTGGTCCATATCGGTCCATAATTATACATAGCCCCCATATAAACCGATCCCCAGATTTGGCTTGTGGAGCCTCTAAGAGAAGCATATTTAATCCGATCCGGCTGAAATTTGGTATATGGTGTTAGTATATGGTCTCTAATAACCATGCAAAAATGGGTCCATGTCGGTCCTTAATTATATATAGCCCCCATATAAACCGATCCCCAGATTTGGTTTGTGGAGCCTCTAAGAGAAGCATATTTCATCCGATCCGGCTGAAATTTGGTACATGGTGTTGGTATATGGTCTCTAATAACCATGCAAAAATTGGTCCATATCGGTCCTTAATTATATATAGCCCCCATATAAAACGTTCTCCAGATTTGACCTCCGGAGCCTCTTGGAGGAGCAAAATTCATCCGATCCGGTTCAAATTAGGAACGTGGTGTTAGTATATGGTCGCTAACAACCATACCAAAATTGGTCCAATCACACAAAAATTGGTCCATATTGGTTCATAATCATGGTTGCCACTAGAGCCAAAAATAATCTACCAAAATTTTATTTCTATAGAAAATTTTGTCAAAATTTTATTTCTAGAGAAACTTTTGTTAAAATTTTATACGGTTCATAATAAAATTTTCATCATTGTCAAAACTTTATTTCTATAGAAAATTTTGTTCAGATTTTATTCGGTTCATAATCATGGTTGCCACTCGAGCCAAAAATAATCTACCAAGATTTTATTTCTATAGAAAATTTGTCAAAAGTTTATTTCTATAGAAAATTTTGTTAAAATTTTATTTCTGTAGACATTTTTGTCAAAATTTTCTTTCTATAGAAAATTTTGTGAAAATTTTTATTTCTATAGAAAATTTTATTTCTATAGAAAATTTTGTTAAAATTTTATTTCTGTAGAAAATGTTGTCAAAATGTTATGTCTACTTTGTCAAACTGAATTATATACGTATTGGATCGATCTTTTTTGATTTAATATATACCACGTATGGACTTACATACAATTTAGAAGATGGTGTTAGGAGGTTTTAAGATACCTTGCCATCGGCAAGCGTTACCGCAACTTAAGTAATTCGGTTGTGGGTGGCAGTGTTTAGAAGTTTCTACGCAATCCATGATGGAGGGTACATAAGCTTCGGCCTGGCCGAACTTACGGCCGTATATACTTGTTTAATTCTTCATTTTATCTTGTAACTTACCATATTTAGGGGCATTTTATAAATGGTGTAAGGAATTCAACTTTTCTTTGGAAAACGTATCTCATAAAATTTGTACCTGAAACAATTAGAGAAATAATGAAGTATTCTATATAAACTCATAAAACTGTGTTGTTATCGATGTGAAGGATATTATAAAATAAATATTCTAGTTGAAAGAAAAAGTTTTAATATAAAACTTACCAATTCTCTATTAAATTGCACGCTGAGGGGAAATATAAAATGTTGTCAAAATTTACTCTGAAATTAAATATTTATTTTTTACATTAATTAAAATTATTAAATAGGTTTCCAAAAAATCTAATGAAAAAAATAATAATATGCATAAAAATATTATGGTTAACCCTACACAGTTAGGTTAGGTTAGGTTAAAGTGGCAGCTCGATTAAATTTCAGGCTCACTTAGACTATTCAGTCCATTGTGATACCACATTTAACTAAAAGTACCTATTACATATGGGCACTTCTAGTCATAACCACTGAACCTTCTCTACTATTTACTTTTGTGGAACCAACCAGATTGCTCCAAAAACATTAACAAACTGCTTAAGTTAACGTTTTCCAGGTCAGCCAGTAATCTAAAGCTATATGCTCCTAAAATTCGCTTACGCGTTACACAAAAAGCAGGACACTCACACAAGAGGTGTTTAATTGATTCCTTTTCCTCCATATCATGACAGCTTATACAATAGTCATTATACTTCGCACCTATAGTTTTTGCAAATTTGCCTATCAGGTAGCGACCCGTTATAGCAGATATCAGGAGTGCTATCTGACGTCTTGAGAACACTAGCATATCTAGTGTGCGGTTTAAGTTTAAATGAGGCCATATTTGCTTGGTGTCGTTACAACCCTTGCAATTTTCCCATCGAATATTGGCCATCATAACAGCCTTCTCACGCAGTAAGAGCTTGCAGGTGGCCAGAGGCATACCAACAGATTCTAGTTCCCCTGGAATATGTAAGGTAGTTCCTAGCCTTGCTAACACATCTGTTTCGCAGTTCCCCGGTATGTTCCTATGGCCAGGCACCCATATTAGGTGGTTTTGCCAGGGTGTAATTCACTACGTTAGGCACATCTGGCATTACTTTGAGGACCGAACTATGACCGTACATTTTTTCCGACCACAGCGATAGCTCGCGCAACCGCACAGCCGTTGTTGCAGCTGACTGTTTGGCCAAAATGTCTAAAGGCAATAGATGTAGCATGACATTAAGGCAGTCTGTTCCTGTCTTACTAAATGCGCCTGAGATACATAAGCTCGCCATACGCTGAACTTTATCTAAACAAGTCGGTTTCTGAAGTGCCGGCCACCAGACTACAACACCATATAGCATTATTGGTCTAACTACTGCCGTGTATAGCCAATGCACAATTTTTGGTCTTAGTCCCCATTTCTTCCCTATTGCCTTTTTGCACGAGTACAAAGCTACCGTGGCTTTTCTCGCCCTCTCTTCAATATTAAGCCTAAAATTCAGCTTCCTGTCCAAAATAACGCCAAGGTATTTTGCACACTCACCAAAGAGAATTTCAGTACCCCCTAAGGAAATGGGCCTAACCGTGGGAGTTTTGCGATCTTTGCAGTACATGACTAGTTCTGTCTTTGCTGGATTTACACCAAGACCATTATCTTTCGCCCATTTCTCAGTCATCCGAAGAGCTCTCCGTATAATATCTCTGATTGTGGATGGGAATTTTCCCCTGACTGCTAGCGCCACATCATCTGCGTATGCCACCACTTTTATCCTTTCTTTTTCTAGGGAAACCAGAAGGTTGTTTATAGCAACATTCCAAAGAAGAGGTGATAGAACTCCTCCTTGGGGAGTGCCTCTGTTCACATACCTTTGTATGTTTGCTTGCCCTAGTGTGGCTGAAATACGTCTCTTTATTAGAAGTTCGTCTAACAGCCTAAGTATACCTGGATCAACATTCAGAGTTGTCAGTCCTTTTAATATCGAGCTCGGATGGACATTATTGAACGCCCCTTCAATGTCTAGAAACGCCACGATTGTGTATTCTTTGACAGATAGTGAGATTTCAATAAAGCTGACTAGTTCATGCAATGCGGTCTCAGTAGACCTGCCCTTCGAGTATGCATGCTGTCGTTTCGAGAGCAAACTTGAATCTATGCTAGTTCTAAGATATATGTCTATCATCCTCTCCAGGGTCTTAAGTAGGAATGAGGATGAGCTGATTGGTCGGAAATCCTTCGCACTCGAGTGAGAGGCTTTTCCTGCTTTAGGTATGAAGACGTCTTTTGTTTCCCTCCACTTTTCTGGAATATATGCTAAGTTTACACATCGTTTATATATCACCGTCAACCAGGGGATAATTCTTTCAGCCACTGCCTGTAACTCCGCCGGAGTAATTCCATCAGGTCCGGGGGATTTGAATGGTCCAAAGCTATTTAAAGCCCATTTTATTCTAGATTCCGACACAATTTCCTCGATAGGAAACGATCGCAGAGCCTCTGTTACACCGCCGGAACATGGTTCAACCGTCTGATTTCCAGGGAAGTGTGTGTCCAAAAGTACCTCCAACGACTCCTCACTGGACGTTGTCCAATTTCCCTCCGATGTTTTAATGAAACCTGGAGCGGTGTTAGTGGATGCTAGTACCCTAGACAGTCATCATTCGTCAAAATGACGACACGTAATTTCATTTTCGATTTAAAATGCATTCTAGTCTATTGGGAAATGGTAAATTTAAGTTATACTAATTCGACCGTTTTGAATTTTTTTCTTATACTAATTAAAACCAAATTGAATAAGAAAATAAATTCAAGTTTGGTTCACTTTTTCGCTCACGATGAAAATTATAGCGTCTTGAAATGAGCTGTAGTCAAAATGACGAAGGATGACGTTAATATACAAAATATAAGGATGACTGTACAGGGTTAAAAGAAAGTTAAAGAATCCTTACCAATTCACTATTAAATTACAAGCAAAGGAGTACTAAAAATTTTTCCAAATTTTTAAGGGGTTATTCTGAAATTAAATATTTGTTTTTTACATTAAAAATATAACATTGGTTTCCAAAAATTTTGATTAAAAAAATACTAAAATAAGGTATTAAAAACCTGTAATTTTGCTGATAAAACGGTCATAAAAACGTATACATATTCTAGTTGAAAGAAAGCCAATTTTTAAAAGAAAACTTACCAATTCCCTATTTTTTAAATTTGTTTGAATCCATCTGGAGTTGCTCTGAAATTAAATATTGCTTTTACAACAAAGAAAAACATTAAACTGGTTTCCAAAAAATTAATTAACAAATAATAATATACATAAAAATATTATTTTTAAAAGAAAGCCATATTAAAACAAGTAAGGAAAGTCTAAAGTCGAGCGGGGCCGACTATATTATACCCTGCACCACTTTGTAGATCTAAATTTTCGATACCATATCACATCCGTCAAATGTGTTGGGGACTATATATAAAGGTTTGTCCCAAATACATACATTTAAATATCACTCGATCTGCACAGAATTTGATATACTTCTACAAAATCTATAGACTCAAAATTTAAGTCGGCTAATGCACTAGGGTGGAACACAATGTTAGTAAAACAGGGTGGCGCAGGGTATAAATATGGGAAACATTTAAATCTGAAGCAATTTTAAAGAAACTTCGCAAAAGTTTATTTATGATTTATTGCTCGATATATATGTATTAGAAGTTTAGGAAAATTAGAGTCATTTTTACAACTTTTCGACTAAGCAGTGGCGATTTTACAAGGAAAATGTTGGTATTTTGACCATTTTTGTCGAAATCAGAAAAACATATATATGGGAGCTATGTCTAAATCTGAACCGATTTCAGTCAAATTTGGCACGCATAGCAACAATGCAAATTATACTCCCTGTGCAAAATTTCAACTAAATCGGAGTTAAAAATTGGCCTCTGTGGTCATATGAGTGTAAATCGGGCGAATGCTATATATGGGAGCTATATCTAAATCTGAACCGATTTCAACCAAATTTGGCACGCATAGCTACAATGCCAATTCTACTCCCTGTGCAAAATTTCAACTAAATCGGAGCAAAAAATTGGCCTCTGTGGTCATATGAGTGTAAATAGGGCGAAAGCTATATATGGGAGCTATATCTAAATCTGAACCGATTTCAACCAAATTTTGCACGCATAGCTACAATGCTAATTCTACTTCCTGTGCCAAATTTCAACTAAATTGGGGTAAAACTCTGGCTTCTGGGACCGTATTAGTCCATATCGGGCGAAAGATATATATGGGAGCTATATCTAAATCTGAACCGATTTTAATAAAATTTGGCACACTTGACTATAGTACTAATTGCTCTTCTCGTGCAAAATTTTAAGTAAATTAGGGTAAAACTTTGGCTTCTGGGGCCATATAAGTCCATATCGGACGAAATATATATATGGGAGCTATATCTAAATCTGAACCGATTTCTTCCAAAATCAATAGGGATCTATTCTGAGCCAAAATACATACTTGTGCCAAATTTGAAGTCGATTGGACTAAAACTGCGACCTAGACTTTGATTACAAAAATGTGTTCACGGACAGACGGACATCGCTATATCGACTCAAGAGCCCACCCTGAGCATTTTTGCCAAAGACACCATGTGTCTATCTCGTCTCCTTCTGGGTGTTGTTACATATGCACTAACTTATAATACCCTGTTCCACAGTGTGGAGCAGGGTATAAATATGGGAAGCATTTAAATCTGAAGCAATTTTAAGGAAACTTCGCAAAAGTTTATCGCTCGATATATATATGTATTAGAAGTATAGGAAACTTATAGTAATTTTTACAATTTTTCGACTAAGCAGTGGCGATTTTACAAGGAAAATGTTGGTATTTTGACCATTTTTGTCGAAATCAGAAAAACATATATATGTGAGCTATATCTAAATCTGAACCGTTTTAAACCAAATTTGGCACGCATAGCTACAATGCTATTTCTACTCCCTGTGCAAAATTTCAACTAAATCGGAGCAAAAATTGGGCTCTGTGGTCATATGAGTGTAAATTTGGCACGCATAGCAACAATGCTTATTCTACTTCCTGTGCAAAATTTCAACTAAATCGGAGTTAAAAATTGGCATCTGTGGTCATATGAGTGTAAATCGGGCGAAAGCTATATATGGGAGATATATCTAAATCTGAACCGATTTCAACCAAATTTAGCACGCATAGCTACAATGCTAATTCTACTCTGTGTGCAAAATTTCAACTAAATCGGACCAAAAAATTAGCCTCTGTGGTCATATGAGTGTAAATCGGGCGAAAGCTATATATGGGAGCTATATCTAAATCTGAACCCATTTCAACCAAATTTGGCACGCATAGCTACAATGCTAATTCTATTCCCTGTGCAAAATTTCAACCAAATTGGGGTAATACTCTGGCTTCTGGGAGCGTATTAGTCCATATCGGGCGAAATATATATATGGGAGCTATATCTAAATCTGAACCGTTTTCAATAAAACTTGGCACACTTGACTATAGTCCTAATGGTTCTTCTTGTGCAAAATTTTAAGTAAATTAGGTTAAAACTCTGGCTTCTGGGGCCATATAAGTCCATATCGGGCGAAATATATATATGGGAGCTATATATATATATATTTCGCCCGATATGGACTTTTAAGTCCAATCGCCTTCAAATTTGGCACATGTTCCTAATTTGGGTCAGAATAGAACCCTATTGATTTTGGAAGAAATCGGTTCAGATTTAGATATAGCTCCCATATATATCTTTCGCCCGATATGTACTTATATGGCCCCAGAAGCCAGATTTTTGGCCGAATTTGGTTGAAATTTTGCACTAGGAGTACAATTGGTAGTATAGTTAAGTGTGCAAAATTTGATTGAAATCGGTTCAGATTTAGATATAGCTCCCATATATATCTTTCGCCCGATATGCACTTATATGGAACCAGAAGCCAGAGTTTTATCCCGATTAGCTTGAAATTTTGTCGATTGGACTAAAACTGCGACCTAGACTTTGATTACAAAAATGTGTTCACGAACAGACGGACATCGCTATATCGACTCAAGAGCCCACCCTGAGCATTTTTGCCAAAGACACCATGTGTCTATCTCGTCTCCTTCTGGGTGTTGCAAACATATGCACTAACTTATAATACCCTGTTCCACAGTGTGGAGCAGGGTATAAATATGGGAAGCATTTAAATCTGAAGCAATTTTAAGGAAACTTCGCAAAAGTTTATCGCTCGATATATATATGTATTAGAAGTATAGGAAAATTAGAGTAATTTTTACAACTTTTCGACTAAGCAGTGGCGATTTTACAAGGAAAATGTTGGTATTTTGACCATTTTTGTCGAAATCAGAAAAACATATATATGGGAGCTATATCTAAATCTGAACCGTTTTAAACCAAATTTGGCACGCATAGCTACAATGCTATTTCTACTCCCTGTGCAAAATTTCAACTAAATCGGAGCAAAAAATTGGGCTCTGTGGTCATATGAGTGTAAATTTGGCACGCATAGCAACAATGCTAATTCTACTTCCTGTGCAAAATTTCAACTAAATCGGAGTTAAAAATTGGCATCTGTGGTCATATGAGTGTAAATCGGGCGAAAGCTATATATGGGAGATATATCTAAATCTGAACCGATTTCAACCAAATTTAGCACGCATAGCTACAATGCTAATTCTGCTCCCTGTGCAAAATTTCATCTAAATCGGACCAAAAAATTGGCCTCTGTGGTCATATGAGTGTAAATCGGCCGAAAGCTATATATTGGAGCTATATCTAAATCTGAACCGATTTCAACCAAATTTTGCGCGCATAGCAACAATGCTAATTCTACTCTGTGTGCAAAATTTCAACTAAATCGGACCAAAAAATTAGCCTCTGTGGTCATATGAGTGTAAATCGGGCGAAAGCTATATATGGGAGCTATATCTAAATCTGAACCCATTTCAACCAAATTTGGCACGCATAGCTACAATGCTAATTCTATTCCCTGTGCAAAATTTCAACCAAATTGGGGTAATACTCTGGCTTCTGGGAGCGTATTAGTCCATATCGGGCGAAAGATATATATGGGAGCTATATCTAAATCTGAACCGTTTTCAATAAAACTTGGCACACTTGACTATAGTCCTAATGGTTCTTCTTGTGCAAAATTTTAAGTAAATTAGGTTAAAACTCTGGCTTCTGGGGCCATATAAGTCCATATCGGGCGAAATATATATATGGGAGCTATATCTAAATCTGAACCGATTTCTTCCAAAATCAATAGGGATCTATTCTGAGCCAAAATACATACTTGTGCAAATTTGAAGTCGATTGAACTAAAACTGCGACCTAGACTTTGATTACAAAAATGTGTTCACGGACAGACGGACAGACGTACATCGCTATATCGACTCAGGAGCCCACCCTTAGCATTTTTGCCAAAGACACCATGTGTCTATCTCGTTTCCTTCTGGGTGTTGCAAACATATGCACTAACTTATAATACCCTGTTCCACAGTGTGGAGCAGGGTATAAAAATACTTACCAATTTATGACTAAACTATAAGCTGAGATAAACAAAAATTTTCCACATTCATCTGGAATTGAATATTAATTTTTATACCCTGCTCCACACTGTGGAACAGGTTATTATAAGTTAGTGCACATGTTTGCAACACCCAGAAGGAGACGAGATAGACACATGGTGTCTTTGGCAAAAAATGCTCAGGGTGGGCTCTTGAGCAAGGCCGTAGCCAGGATTTTAATTCGGGGTGGGGTTCAACTTAAAAAAAAATATTCATATAATCTCATGTGTAGAACATTTTATTTATGCATAGGTATGTATACAATATTTATACCCTGCGACACACTGTGGAACAGGGTATTATAAGTTAGTGCATATGTTTGTAACACCCAGAAGGAGACGAGATAGACACATGGTGTCTTTGGCAATAATGCTCAGGGTGGGTCCCTGAGTCGATATAACCATGTCCGTCTGTCCGTCCGTCCGTCTGTCTGTGAACACATTTTTGTGATCAAAGTCTAGGTCGCAATTTAAGTCCAATCGCCTTCAAATTTGGCACATGTTCCTAATTTGGGTCAGAATAGAACCCTATTGATTTTGGAAGAAATCGGTTCAGATTTAGATATAGCTCCCATATATATCTTTCGCCCGATATGTACTTATATGGCCCCAGAAGCCAGATTTTTGGCCGAATTTGGTTGAAATTTTGCACTAGGAGTACAATTGGTAGTATAGTTAAGTGTGCCATGTCCGTCTGTCCGTCCGTCCGTCCGTCTGTCTGTGAACACATTTTTGTGATCAAAGTCTAGGTCGCAATTTAAGTCCAATCGCCTTCAAATTTGGCACATGTTCCTAATTTGGGTCAGAATAGAACCCTATTGATTTTGGAAGAAATCGGTTCAGATTTAGATATAGCTCCCATATATATCTTTCGCCCGATATGTACTTATATGGCCCCAGAAGCCAGATTTTTGGCCGAGTTTGGTTGAAATTTTGCACTAGGAGTACAATTGGTAGTATAGTTAAGTGTGCAAAATTTGATTGAAATCGGTTCAGATTTAGATATAGCTCCCATATATATCTTTCGCCCGATATGGACTAATATGGTCCTAAGAGCCAGAGTTTGGCCCAATTTGGTTATAATTTTGCACAGGGAGTAGATTTAGCATTGTAGCTATGCGTGCCAAATTTGATTGAAATCGGTTCAGATTTAGATATAGCTTCCATATATATCTTTCGCCCGATATGCACTTATATGGACCCAGAAGCCAGAGTTTTATCCCGATTAGCTTGAAATTTTGCACAAGGAGTACAATTGGTAGTATAGTCATGTGTGCCAAATTTGATTGAAATCGGTTCAGATTTAGATATAGCTTCCAAATATATGTTTTTCTGATTTCGACAAAAATGGTCAAAATACCAACATTTTCCTTGTTAAATCGCCACTGCTTAGTCGAAAAGTTGTAAAAATGACTCTAATTTTCCTAAACTTCTAATACATAGATATCGAGCGATAAATCATAAATAAACTTTTGCGAAGTTTCCTTAAAATTGCTTCAGATTTAAATGTTTCCCATATTTTTCACTAGCATTGTGTTCCACCCTAGTGCATTAGCCGACTTAAATTTTGAGTCTATCGATTTTGTAGAAGTCTATCAATTTCTCTCCAGATCGAGTGATATTTAAATGTATGTATTTGGGTCAAACCTTTATATATAGCCCCCAACACATTTGACGGATGTGATATGGTGTGGAAAATTTAGATCTACAAAGTGGTGCAGGGTATAAT
The DNA here is from genome assembly GCF_050003625.1 of Haematobia irritans. NCBI lineage: Eukaryota > Metazoa > Arthropoda > Insecta > Diptera > Muscidae > Haematobia > Haematobia irritans. The sequence goes on from NC_134400.1 coordinate 68,014,332, forward strand.
ATAGTCGGCCCCGCCCGACTTTAGACTTTCCTTACTTGTTTTATAATATTAAATTGAGCCGACGGGCTTTTTGGGCAGCAAATAAATCAATGACTTCTTCAGTCGGCACATTTATTCGGCGATGAACCGACATTAATGCCAATCCTTTGAGTCTATTCTCTCTAGTCGAATTTCTAAGATACGTCTTTAATCTCTTCATTATTGAAAATGAACGTTCGATTGAGCACGTAGTAACTGCAGGGATGGAAAATGCAGTACTATAGTACTTTTTTCAAACCTTTTTCACCCCGGTCAGTACCGTAGTACCCCCGCGAATGATTTGGTACCTTTTGTGTAGACATTTTTGAGTCGATATCAGATTTATGGTACAATAGCTTTGACAAAATATTTTAATATTTTGAGAAAGTCTTTATCAACCTTATTTAGGTTAGGTTAGGTTAAAGTGGCAGCCCGATTAAATTTCAGGCTCACTTAGACTATTCAGTCCATTGTGATACCACATTTAACTAAAAGTACGTATTACATATGGGCACTTCTAGTCTTAACCACTGAACCTTCTCTATTATTTGCTTTTGTGGAACCAACCAGATTGCTCCAAAAACATTAACAAACTGCTTAAGTTAACGTTTTCCAGGTCAGCCAGTAATCTAAAGTTATATGCTCCTAAAATTCGCTTACGCCTTACACAAAAAGCAGGACACTCACACAAGAGGTGTTTAATTGATTCCTTTTCCTCCACGTCATGACAGCTTATACAATAGTCATTATACTTCGCACCTATAGTTTTTGCAAATTCGCCTATCAGGCAGCGACCCGTTATAGCAGATATTAGGAGTGCTATCTGACGCCTTGAGAACACTAGCATATCTAGTGTGCGGTTTAAGTTTAAATGGGCCATATTTGCTTGGTGTCGTTACAACCCTTGCAATTTTCCCATCGAATATTGGCCATCATAACAGCCTTCTCACGCAGTAAGAGCTTGCAGGTGGCCAGAGGCATACCAACAGATTCTAGTTCCCCTGGAATATGTAAGGTAGTTCCTAGCCTTGCTAACACATCTGCTTCAAAGTTCCCCGGTATGTTCCTATGACCAGGCACCCATATTAGGTGAATATTGTACTGCTCAGCCATCTCGTTGAGAGATTTGCGGCAGTCTATGGCCGATTTTGAGTTAAGGAACACAGAGTCCAAGGATTTTATTGCAGGTTGACTGTCTGAGTATATATTAATGCCAATATTTGTTGGAACAGTACTTCTCAGCCAATTCACCACCTCTCTTATTGCCAATATTTCAGCCTGAAAAACACTACAGTTGTTCAATCTACTTCAGTCTTTTCACTTATTTATATTCAAACTGAGTTTGTTTGGCACCAATCTATTTGTGAATTAAAATATGTATATACATTTTAGATCCTAAGGTTTCTTGAATTCATTAACAAATAATTCCTTACGTTGTCATGAATTATTAAAACGTAACTTGAAGAAAAACCATTATTTTATCAGTCAAGAGTGGCAACTCGATCAGGGCGTTTTTCCACCCCTCACCTAAGGGCTATCTGTCATTTTAGAGAAGGCAATTGATTCCTTCTTTTTCTTACTATCCAGCAAGCAGCACGCATCGAGCAGCCACTCTTGAACTCCTTTACTCCCGTCTCTCACATCTCTTGTAAATAAATGTAAGTGAAAGAAAATAGTATTGGTGTTCTCATTTGTGTTGGTGGATTAGCGAAGAATTAAGCAAAGGCGCAATTGAAGGGTTTAGGGTTTCCATCCTAATTCTTCTGGAACCTAAGTTCCCCCATATTTTTGTTTTCAGCATACATTAGTATGCAGTGAACCTAAGTTCACAAATCAATCTTCTCAGAAAACAAGTATTCTTTTCATGGTCCTTCGAACCGGATTTAATGTACTAGAATATTGAGATACAGCTTATAACTCTTCACGAAATTAAAGCAAATTTGTTGCATTAAAAAATTCCCAATTTCGCAAATAGTTGAATGCAGGTATTACCTAGTTATTAACAGTGGCGGTGTTCTCAACTTTACCGCCGTTGTAACACGTTTTCTCGACTACGCAAAATGCACAAAGAAGAAGAATAATTAAACGTTTAGCAAGAGAGTAGAGCAAATTGTAGTCAAATTAATAATTTGTGCTTAAAGATAATACGGTTGTACATCTGGAAACAATAAATAAGTAAATAAACGCTTGAATTTTGCTCCATTAATAAGTGTATAGTGGCGGAAACAAATATCGACTTACAAGCAAATTGCAGCTACGTGTTTGCCTTTGGTTTGGCATAAAGTTCGTGAAAATCAATGAATTCATCAGGTATTTGAAGTAAACAAGCCTGTTTTCCGTAGGAAATTCTTGTTAGAATTGGGCAAAATCGCCAAATTACCAGAAAGACAGCGTAACCCCAATTACGGTAACGGTTCCCGTATTGGGTGACAGCAGAATTTTATTGTTGTACACACAACTATTGCGGTGGAGCTTTGGAGAAGAAACACACGTGCATCAACGGTACCGGTACGGACGCCATTTTAAAGTAGAGCTAAGTAAGTAAGCGCCTACATTAAGCGACAGCATCCAAAGTTATCTTTGATGACCGAGGACACCATTAGCGTGTAGCAAAAGTGTCACAACAAAAGGACAATGAAAAACACCTCCATTTGTAGAGGTTATGAGAACAGAAACCCAAGCTTTCTACCGGCTTTTTGGCATTTTTGTCAGATTTTTTTTGATGAATTCAAGATTAGGATTAGTCTACGAACAACAATTTTAACATTCCCTTTTCTTTAGGTAGCAACAGAACAAGGAAATTTAGAATTGCTTTGAACAAGTTTCATCCGTGGCTCAAGGTGTGATTCATATGAACAAAGCAAGTACTATTTTCAAGTACTTCCTCTTTTCAAGCTCCCGTGGTCGATAAGTATTGACAACACAAGTTTTAAGCCACAGACGTAAGTGTGTTAACTGACAAGCTAAATATTACTTTTCAAGAAGAAACAAGCTCCAGAAAGTGCGCCTGCATGTGTTGGCGGGTGCCGTTTAAACCAGAAGAACCAGTTGGGAATGAACAAGAGCATACCGGAAAAGTTTTCCTAATCCGTCGCCTGGAACCTATGATGTATGGAGTGGTGAATTATTTTCTAATTGTTTAATATGCTTTTACCAGGTTCCTTAGAAAACGCACATTAAAAACATATCAAAAAATTCGTTTATTTTAGGCCAGTTTTAGTGGAATGCATCTCAACACGGCTAGTTTTGTTTGACTAGTGAATCAGGAAAGTTTTTTTTGTCATCAAGAAAGTATTCCGCAAAAAGAAAACAAAAAACTTGACACTGTCGTCCACAAAAGGTCACATTATCGACATACAGTAGCCTAATTTCACCATTATAATCAACAAATTACGCTCATAAAGTACGTCATCAACGTGTTACATAGACAAACCATCCACAAAAGCAACACTTGTATCCCACCACCTATAACCACCAGGCGAACCAGTGGAGTGCAACAAACATATTTGAGTCAGTCATTTGAAATTAACATCGCACGGCAACAAACCGAAACACATTTGTCGTTGGAAGTCTCTGTAAGTCATACATACATATTTACTTATACAAAAAACATTGCAGTGGTTTTCGCCGAAGTATAACTATATAGAGCGAATTACGTTCATCCGCGCCTTAAAGCACACTTAAGTTTTTTACTGAATAGTACCGTTCAGTTCAGCTCACGCCTGAAAGTGCACCTACGTCTTTTAGTGAATTGTTTAATTCGTAGCCGGAATATGCCTGTTTTATTTAACAGCAATAATGAAAACAACTGCAATAATGGGATATAGGCCGCTGTAAAATAACCAAAAGATAAGTTTTTTTTTCTTAAAATTGAACAAAGAAAAAGACAATTTAAAATAAATTTTTTTTGCAAGAATGACAATTTAAGGGATCAATCTGCAGCCTATATACCATCTCCCATTTATATTATAACTTGATCTATTACATTCACCATAACAATTGCTTATATCTAAAATTTACATATGAGATATATTTCCTAAATATAAACACATTATGTTATCATAAATTTGCACAAGTGATTATGGTTTTTTGAATATGTATTTGAATCATTGACTGGGTGTTTATTTTAAAATTCAGGAGCTGAGTGTAGCACTGTCTATAGGAGTCAAGCGGACTCGATTCAGGACAAAGATGATTGTTTAATCGCCTTATCTGTTTTGACAGTATGTAAATTTGAATTTTGAGATCATACACTTGAAGAAGAGTCGGACGGACTCCTTGCTTAAAAGTTAAAAGAGGCTAATTTTACATTTTCTGTTAAATTTGCAAATGTGAAATTAAGAGTATTTTCAACCCTTATTACAAAGTAAAGGTGGGCAGATGTTCCTATTTTATCAACGTGATATGATTCCAGACATATGCGTCTAACATTTGATGTGTGGTACCATTTCGAATATCTGGAGCTATAGCTTGAAATAAATTTGAGGATACCGTGTACATTTGAGTGTCTACGGATCCTGGCTTTATTACTTTGGGTCTCGTACGGTTACTATCTTTCGCAGTTATTCATCAACATTATGACGGTGAATTAGTACGTATCCATATTATAAATTAAAGGTTGAAATTTTGTTCGTCGCATTCTCTTTCGCATGAAGCAGTGTTTTCCCCATAGTATTCTAGTCGTTCCTCGCGAGTGATCGATTTATTTGTTTATGCAGTATCTGGATAATTAAGATTATAATAGAATACATTTTTTGCCAGAAGAATTTTGTTTCTCATTATTGCATGACATATTCATCATCACTGTCTATTGTTGGTTTGGACAATTACATGCTTCTGAAAATACATATAACATAATTTTTTTTTTTTTTTGAAAAATATGATACGAAGAGGTCTGTGAACATTTGACCCAACCCGTCACAAAGGAAAGTTATAATATTCGAAAAAAAAAAAAAAGATCGGGACAGTGTGTGTGGGATACGTTCGCCCTTAATGTAGCGTACTTCCATTCGCTAAACTAATATTGAATACGAGAACAAATTCGAAATTTCTTCCTAGAAGGAAGAAAATGTTATGTGCAGTATTCATTGATAATAGTTCATTACTCTTATTGCACTAGGGGCTTGCACCCGTATTGGAAGATTTGAAACGAGACTTATAACATTTTGCTACCGTATACATTTTATCGATATACTCTCATGAATATAATTTTATTTGTGCGAAGTATTTATTCCCCTTAAGCTCCATACTGAAGGGAGTCTGATATCTATAACTCCTCTGCAGATAACTGCTTCCTCATATCTCAAATTAAGGCTTTTTCAATCGCTCTGGTGCATGACGAGTGGGCGACTAACTGAAGGCTACCTAATTGAACATTGCTCGCCATAAATTCGATCTGAATTAAATCCTGGGGTCTGATCTCAAACTTGTTGGCTTGTGTCATGGTTTCAAATGGCTTCCGAGGTTGAGAGGGATTCAAAGGCGGTCACAAATTGACCTCTTTTAGATCGTCGGCTATAGTGTATGTCTCACTTCGGTAGTTTCCATCTACATCAATCCTCGGATTCTCCAGTGCACCCTTGGTCTCTTAATTTACGATTTGGAAATTATCTAAAACATGAAGTTACTGGGATAGATACTTATATGGTGTACTCTCACCTCGGGATTTGATCTGACTAGTGGAATATAATTCCAAGCTACATCTATCTTGAACCTTTGTCGGGTCTCAGATTTTGAAAAAGAAAAGGAATTTTTGTTTACACGCATTCATATTTGCCACCTTAAGTATCATTTACTGGATTACTATATAACTTGTTTCTCGTGAAACTGAAACCTATTTATTTCTTTTTGGAACTGTTTGACACACACTCATATTTTATATCTTGAAAATTGTTCACTCAATTACTATATGAGCTGTCTCCCGTGAAACTGAAATCTATTCATTTTAATTTTTGAACGGAATTTTGTTCATTATCACACTAGGTGATTTTGCCATTGTTTCTTGTGAAACTACATTGCTATATTATACTGAGCTTTAATTTTTTGGCACGAGTTTGTCAACAGTTGATGATTCGGTGCAACTCATTTTTCTACGTTTTTCGTACATCATCATCATCACTGGACTATATGTTGATTGGGATTTGGCTGATTGGATAACTTAGTCTCCTAGTTTTTTTTTCTCGTATTCCAACTGTCACACGGAAGTTATAATTTCTCAGTGGGCATTACGGAAAATACTCCCAAGTTTCAACCTCGTCTTAGTGGAATTCTCATTCCTGAATTTTGCCTTCCAAAACTGTGTCACCAAGCTTTCGTGAGACTTTTTTCAAGGGCTCTTTCGTGAATTCAATCGTTAAACAGGTTTAATGTATTTTTTGAGTTTGTATGAGCTGGTAGATTAGAATCACCCGTGTTTGTCTGGTTCGCAATTATCTTTGCACTCATTTATCTTTTGTTGGATCTCGTTGACAACGACCGCTTCTCCTTTTTGTCATTTCTCGTGGGGAAATGGAGGCGATAAAAAAGGAGTTCATTTACCATTCGGACGACTTGGTTGTGTTTTGCTCAAGTTTTGATGAGATACCTGCTGATTACACGGACTCATCCCTGGAGATATTACGGCAGGATTTGAAGGAAAGGTGGGCGAATGTTCAGGAATTTCATAAAAGGGTGTCTATGGCACCGGATACTGATATTGAGAAGGCTTTCAAAGAGTCTGCTTTGGAGAAATATGGAAATTGTACAAAAAGTTTTCATAGGCTTATGACGAAAATTTTGGATTTTCAAAGAACTTTCGTTACCCCGCCGGATTCCTCAAAAGTGTCGATTCCTTTAGAGAATTCAGATTCGAACTTTAGTTGTATGAAGGTCCCTCCCTGTGACACTGAGAACTTTCAGGGTGGATACGAGGAGTGGCCCTCGTTTCGGGATATGTTTACTGCCGTCTACATTAACCACCCGAAATTATCTGCGGTTCAGAAATTATACCATCTTCGCCTAAAAGTGAAGGGTCAGGCCGCAGCTATTGTAAGGAAATATACGCTATGTGGGGACAACTTCCCAATAGCCTGGGAGGCACTAAGATGTCGGTATGAAAATAAGAGGATACTGGTAGATAATCAACTGAAGATACTTTTGAATTTGAAGACCATTCCATTGGAGAGCAGCGAGGCTTTGCAGAAGATCCAGACAACCATAAATGATTGTCTGTCAGCCCTAACGGCGCAAGGTATTAGTGTATTAGTGTATTTGTGTTCAACGAAATTACCTCATGAAACTTTATCGCTTTGGGAACAGTCATTGAAGTCTCATAAGGATTTGCCGAAATGGTCGGAAATGGATACCTTTTTGTCTGATAGGTACGAGGTAGTGGAAAGGTTGGATAGTATACATGGTTCGCGGACAGGATCTCGTAAATTGCCTGAAGTGAATTCCTTCAATACTGAAAGTGTTTCTCAAGTTACCTGCAAATTTTGCGATAAGAGTCATCCTCTGAAGAATTGTCAGAAGTTTAAAAATCTCAATCCTGCGGATCGCTCACAATTTGTTTCAAGGAACAATATGTGTCTGAATTGTCTCTCGGATAAGCATTCTCGCAAAGAATGTAAAAGTAAGGCACTTTGTTTAGTGTGTAAAAGAAATCACCATACATTATTGCATTTCCCGAATGTCAAGCCAAGAGAAGTAATAGGGACAGATATTTCGAACTGCCAGGCGTCAACTAGCTCACAGAACATGGCCCATTCTCAAGAAGTTTGCAATGGAACTTCCGAGGAGATAGGGGTTGCAAATATTAATCAAACTTCTTCTCATTTCTCTTCCCATAAAACGGTGGACCGTGAGAATACGCTTTTACCGACTGCGGTCGTTACCATTCGTCACAGGGGTGATACTTTTAAGGCAAGGGCTTTTCTCGATCAAGGTTCTGAAAAGTCTTTTATTTCTAAAGTTCTACAACAAAGGTTAATGCTTCCAACTGAAACGAGGAAATTCGAAATTAGAGGTTTAGGTGGTCAAATTGTAGCCAACTCTAATTCTGTATGTTCCATATCCCTATTTTCTGAATTAAATGACAAAGTGGTTGACATAAAGACGATAGTTGTTCCGAAAATAACGCGTCTTCTCCCTAGTTTCTTTGTACCGAGGCCAAATTCGGCCTCCGATTTGAACCAATTGGATTTAGCTGATCCTAATTTTGATTCTCCCGGCCACGTCGATTTGCTTTTGGGAAGTAACGTGATTCCTCACTTGCTTCTAGAAGGTGTCCGAAATGTATGTGGTTCTTTGATTGCACAGGCAACGATATTTGGTTGGGTGATTAGTGGTCCGGTAGCAGATTCTTCTGTCTCATCATTCTCGGTACAAGCTACGGAAATCTCAAATGATATGCTAAGCAAGCAACTTCGACAGTTTTGGGAACAAGAAGAAGTTCAAATAGAAACTCTCTCTACACCAGATGAGGAATATTGTGAAAAACTTTACAGGGAGACGACAGTTCGAAACTCGGACGGCCGCTACGTAGTTCGACTGCCCTTCAAAAAGGATTATCGATCACACTCGCCATTAGGTCACTCTAGGTCTCAGGCATTATGTCAATACATTAGGATGGAGAAATCTAACTCGAAAAATCCTGACATTTCTCAAGCATACAATCACGTACTTCAGGAATATTTGGATTTGAAGCATATGTCCGAAACAACATCCCAGGAAATCTCTTTAAACTCTTCATTTAACTCTTACTACTTACCTCACCATGCTGTTATTAAACCTGAACGGCGTAGTACAAAGGTCAGAGTGGTATTTAACGCTTCAAAACGTACAAGTTCTGGTACGTCTCTTAACGACATTCTCCATGTCGGTCCAACTCTTCAGTTGGATTTAACCACCATTATTCTTAGGTGGCGTCTGTATAAATATGTCTTTTGTGGCGACATCGAGAAAATGTATCGCCAAATACTTGTGCACAAAGATGATGTTCCGTATCAAAGAATTTTGTTCAGACCGTCCCCAGGTTTACCAATAAAAGATTACGCTTTGAACACTGTGACATTTGGCGTAAAGTGTGCTCCTTACTTAGCTATACGAACTTTGATTCAGCTCGCTCGAGAGTGTCGGGACACGTTTCCTCATGCTTCTAAAATAATTCTTAATGAGACGTACGTAGACGATATATTATTAGGTGCGCACGACCCATCGACAGCTATACGATCCCTTTCTCAATTGAACGTAATGTTGAAATCTGCAGGTTTCCCATTGAAGAAAATAACAGCCAATTGCACTAAAATTCTTGAATCAGTTCCCAAAGAAAATGTTTTAGACACAGATTTTTTGAAGTTTTATGAAACAAGTGGTACGAAGACACTAGGCATTCAATGGAATGCAATGAGTGACGAATTCACATATAATGTCGAGATATCTCCGACTGAATCTACCGTAACGAAACGAAAAATTCTTTCAGCGGTTTCGAAGTTGTTTGACCCTGTAGGCTGGGTGTCACCAATAATTATTCAGGCGAAAATATTGCTTCAACAGTTGTGGATAGACGGAACGCAATGGGATGAAGAAGTGAACCCCATTACATTGCAAAAGTGGACAACGTTCGTTGAAAACATGAGACACATTTCCCTCGTAAAACTTCCACGGTGGGTTAAGTTTTCTCCTTATTACTGTTCTCAAGTGCATGGTTTCTGTGATGCCTCCGAGAAAGCATATTGCGCCGTACTGTATCTCACAGTAAAAATCGGCGAGTCTATTCATTCCCATCTGTTAACATCAAAAACTAAAGTAGCCCCTATTGACCCGGTAAGCCTTCCTCGTCTAGAACTATGTGGTGCTGTGCTATTATCCAAGCTAGTTAAACATGTACTGTCGAATTTAGGCTTTGAACGAACTGAATTGTTTTTATGGTGTGATTCTTCTATTACCCTTGCGTGGTTAGGAAAACCGCCCATTACTTGGAAAACCTATGTAGCAAACCGGGTAGCAAAGATTATAAGAAATGTAGGAAATTGTACTTGGAGACACGTACGTTCAGCTGACAATCCTGCCGATCTTGGATCCCGAGGATGTAGTCCACAAGAACTCGCTGAAAATTCTCTTTGGTGGCATGGACCAGTTTGGCTACAAAGTCCCCCGGAGGAATGGCCTAAGTCCACAGTTTCTCGTGAAAGTCCCCCCGAGGTACGAAGGGTTGAAACTTTTCTTGCCTGCGAAGAAGACGACATTCTGAGTCGATTTTCAAAATGGGATAAGGCAATTCGAGTGGTTGTTTATGTGTTTCGATTTATAAATACAACCCGCAAAATAACAGTTTCCTCTTCAGTTTCCATAACTCATAGTGAATTTCAACAGGTGAAGGAAAAGCTAATTGTATTGACACAAATGAGATACTTTGGTCGTGAGTACTCACTGCTTCAAAATAACAAATCTGTCTCTAAGAAAAGCTGCCTATTCCCACTTAACCCGTTTTTGGATACGAAAGGAATAATACGCATCAGTGGACGAATATCAAATGGAAATCTCAGATACAATGAAAGTCACCCCATCATTATTCCTGTACAATCGCGGTATGCGCAGCTTTTAATCGAATTTATTCACGTGCTACTGCTACATGCTGAGAATAATCTATTGTTGCGTACTATACGCGAAGAATACTACATTTCAAGACTACGCTCGGCGATCAAAAAGTGTATTCGTAAATGCAAGGTATGTGTGATTTACAAACATAGAGTACAATCTCAACTCATGGCATCTCTGCCGCCAGAGAGAAGTTCGTATTCCCTTCCGTTCACAATTACTGGACTAGACTTTGCTGGCCCATTTTCTATAAAGACCTCAACCCTTAGAAACGCGATATACCGAAAGGCTTACGTATGTGTTTTCGTGTGTTTCTGTACAAAAGCAATTCACTTGGAACTTTGTTCTGATCTTTCATCCGAATCATTTTTAGCAGCTTTCACAAGATTTGTTAGCCGAAGGGGTTTGCCGCATAAAGTAATGTCCGACAATGGCACAAATTTTGTCGGGGCTGAAAGAAAACTTCGGCAAGAATTCCACTTATTTCTTAACAACGTTGCCGATGACACCTCTAAGAAGTTTGTATCTCAGGGACTTGAATGGTCATTTATTCCCCCCAACGCTCCACACATGGGGGGTTTATGGGAAGCAGGCGTAAAATCATTTAAAACTCACTTTAAAAAGGTTGCTCAAAATTACAAATATACATATGAAGAGTTTACGACTTTATTAGCTAGAATTGAAGCCGTCCTTAATTCCCGTCCTCTTTCTCCAATCACGGATGATCCCCTTGAATTGAACGCTCTCACTCCAGGCCATTTTATACGAGGTGCTCCGCTAATAGCTGCGCCTGAAATCGCAAGTGATACTTTATGTATTGTCGATCGATGGGAGAAAGTAAAGACGCTGCAACACCAATTCGCTAGGCGATGGAAGGATGAATATTTAAAGGAATTGCAAAGGCGTTACAAGTGGCAGACTCCAAAGGAGAATGTAAAAATGCATCAGTTCGTTGTGATTAAAGATGATCAACTTCCTCCTTGTGAATGGAAACTTGGACGCATATGCAAGATATATAAAGGTAACGATGGTTATGTACGAGTGGTAGATGTACAAACATCCAGCGGAATAGTTACAAGAGACATAACCAAATTATGTCCTTTACCACTTGAATCCCATCCTCGAACGTAAATATCTTCTCCCAATGTTTGCTCTCAATCTCTTTCCTATAAACATAGTACGTCATGGGCACCGCACAAGAAATTTAAAAATCTAGTCCTATGAAAGTATTTATTTTTTTTTTTCTTTCTTCCTATATTCTTTTGTCCTCCACAGGGCTCCACGAAATCCCGAAATACATCAATGCCTTATGTGCAAGAGGTTTCATGCTTTGCGATTCTGTAGAAAATTCTTAGAGTTGGACATCGGTAGCCGCAAACGTGAGGCACGTCGCTTGGGTTATTGCATGAATTGTTTGGCAAGATCTCACCGTTCCTATGAGTGTCACTCTGAAGTAGCCTGCAAACGATGCGGTGGAGAGCATCATACCTTGCTTCATATACCACCTATGGAAAAATTTTCTTTGGAACAGATGGAAGGAGGACGAGTGCCATCGGATGTGAGCCATTTACTGGAACGACATCAAACTCAACGCTCTCATGTCAGACGTTCAAATGCTAGGCATCGTACACATAAGAGAGAACTGTCTACGATTCGTCGAACTGAAGACATCCCATTAGTGCTCCGAGCCCCATCTTCCAATTCCAATCGAAGAGCCAGCAACCAAAGAATCGCCTCCAGAAGAGTGTCACGACGTCTCAACTGCGACGACTTATCTTCAATCCAAAGACCCAGAATGAACCGGCAACGCGAAATGGTCCGTATAGCCTTGAAGGCGCTTGAAAGATTGCGGGATGTTCTCGAGGAGTAATCTGGTTGACCTTCTGTCAAGGCGGAGAGGATGTTCAATCTACTTCAGTCTTTTCACTTATTTATATTCAAACTGAGTTTGTTTGGCACCAATCTATTTATGAATTAAAATATGTATATACATTTTAGATCCTAAGGTTTCTTGAATTCATTAACAAATAATTCCTTACGTTGTCATGAATTATTAAAACGTAACTTGAAGAAAAACCATTATTTTATCAGTCAAGAGTGGCAACTCGATCAGGGCGTTTTTCCACCCCTCACCTAAGGGCTATCTGTCATTTTAGAGAAGGCAATTGATTCCTTCTTTTTCTTACTATCCAGCAAGCAGCACGCATCGAGCAGCCACTCTTGAACTCCTTTACTCCCGTCTCTCACATCTCTTGTAAATAAATGTAAGTGAAAGAAAATAGTATTGGTGTTCTCATTTGTGTTGGTGGATTAGCGAAGAATTAAGCAAAGGCGCAATTGAAGGGTTTAGGGTTTCCATCCTAATTCTTCTGGAACCTAAGTTCCCCCATATTTTTGTTTTCAGCATACATTAGTATGCAGTGAACCTAAGTTCACAAATCAATCTTCTCAGAAAACAAGTATTCTTTTCAACAGTGATTAGGTAATCTTTTCGCTATTCGAATTTCCAGATCTTTAGAATATACTCCGAACCCCACTTGTCCATTCAATTTGGAGCCATCAGTATAGAAATCTATATATCTTTTATTCCCCGGGGTCTGTGTACACCACGCCTCACTGTTGGGAATTAGAGTTTCAAACTTTTTGTCGAAAAGTGGACTCGCCAGGGTGTAATCCACTACGTTAGGCACATCTGGCATTACTTTGAGGACCGAACTATGACCGTACATTTTTTCCGACCACAGCGATAGCTCGCGCAACCGCACAGCCGTTGTTGCAGCTGACGGTTTGGCCAAAATGTCTAAAGGCAATAGATGTAGCATGACATTAAGGCAGTCTGTTCCTGTCTTACTAAATGCGCCTGAGATACATAAGCTCGCCATACGCTGAACTTTATCTAAACAAGTCGGTTTCTGAAGTGCCGGCCACCAGACTACAACACCATATAGCATTATAGGTCTAACCACTGCCGTGTATAGCCAATGCACAATTTTTGGTCTTAGTCCCCACTTTTTCCCTATTGCCTTTTTGCACGAGTACAAAGCTACCGTGGCTTTTCTCGCCCTCTCTTCAATATTAAGCCTAAAATTCAGCTTCCTGTCCAAAATAACGCCAAGGTATTTTGCACACTCACCAAAGGGAATTTCAGTACCCCCTAAGGAAATGGGAGTTTTGCGATTTTTGCAGTACATGACTATTTCTGTCTTTGCTGGATTTACACCAAGACCATTATCTTTCGCCCATTTCTCAGTCATCCGAAGAGCTCTCTGTATAATATCTCTGATTGTGGATGGGAATTTTCCCCTGACTGCTAGCGCCACATCATCTGCGTATGCCACCACTTTTATCCTTTCTTTTTCTAGGGAAACCAGAAGGTTGTTTATAGCAACATTCCAAAGAAGAGGTGATAGAACTCCTCCTTGAGGAGTGCCTCTGTTCACATACCTTTGTATGTTTGCTTGTCCTAGTGTGGCTGAAATGCGTCTCTTCCTTAGAAGTTCGTCTAACAGCCTAAGTATACCTGGATCAACATTCAGAGTTGTCAGTCCATTTAATATCGAGCTCGGATGGACATTATTGATCGCCCCTTCGATGTCTAGAAACGCCACGATTGTGTATTCTTTGACAGATAGTGAGCTTTCAATAAAGCTGACTTCGAGTATGCATGCTGTCGTTTCGAGAGCAAACCTGAATCCACGCTAGTTCTAAGATACATGTCTATCATCCTCTCCAGGGTCTTAAGTAGGAATGAGGATAAGCTGATTGGTCGGAAATCCTTCGCACTCGAGTGAGAGGCTTTTCCTGCTTTAGGTATGAAGACGACTTTTGTTTCCCTCCACTTTTCTGGAATATATGCTAAGTTTACACATTGTTTATATATCACCGTCAACCAGGGGATAATTCTTTTAGCCACTGCCTGTAACTCCGCCGGAGTAATTCCATCAGGTCCGGGGGATTTGAATGGTCCAAAGCTATTTAAAGCCCATTTTATTCTAGATTCCGACACAATTTCCTCGATAGGAAATGATCGCTGAGCCTCTGTTACACCGCCGGAACATGGTTCAACCGTCTGATTTCCAGGGAAGTGTGTGTCCAAAAGTACCTCCAACGTCTCCTCACTGGACGTTGTCCAATTTCCCTCCGATGTTTTAATGAAACCTGGAGCGGTGTTAGTGGGTGCTAGTACCTTCCGTAGTCTGGAAGCCTCTGACGTATTCTCAATACTGCTACAGTAATCATCCCAAGAGTTTTGTTGAGACCTTCTCAGTTCTCGTTTATATTCTCTCAGATTCATCTTGTAAGTGTCCCAATCCTCCGGAGCTCTTGTGGACTTTGCTTTGTTAAAGAGCTTCCTGCAGGATTTCCTCATATTACTTAACTCCGTAGTCCACCATGGCGGCCGATTTTTTCCCCTTGGCTTTCCTCTAGGGCATGCAGCTTTCAGTGAAATGTTGAAGGCCTTAGTAATCCGCTCCACTGCGTGTTCGATATCTTGCACAGTGCTCATATTTGTCTCCGGCACTTCAGGTATCATGAAATTGAACGATTCCCTATACCTATTCCAATCAGCTTTCCTAACATTTGGCGGAAATATGGTCTTTGAAGTACGAACAGCCAATCTGAAACTGATGTAGCGATGATCTGAGAAGCTATGTTCCCTCAAAACTTGCCACTCAGATATCTTATCATTCAGTTCCGGAGAGGTCAACGTTACGTACAAAACCTCTTGTCTGTTCCTGGTGACGAAGGTTGGTGCATCTCCTTTATTGCAAACTACCAGGTTAGTACGCAAAATAAACTCTATTAGCGACTCTCCCCTTGCATTAGTATCACTACGGACGTTCGGATGAGCACGTAGTAACTGCAGGGATGGAAAATGCAGTACTATAGTACTTTTTTCAAACCTTTTTCACCCCGGTCAGTACCGTAGTCCCCCGCGAATGATGTGGTACCTTTTGTGTAGACATTTTTGAGTCGATATCAGATTTATGGT
The DNA here is from genome assembly GCF_050003625.1 of Haematobia irritans. NCBI lineage: Eukaryota > Metazoa > Arthropoda > Insecta > Diptera > Muscidae > Haematobia > Haematobia irritans. The sequence goes on from NC_134400.1 coordinate 68,029,918, forward strand.
ACAATAGCTTTGACAAAATATTTTAATATTTTGAGAAAGTTTTTATCAACCTTATTTAGGTTAGGTTAGGTTAGGTTAAAGTGGCAGCCCGATTAAATTTCAGACTCACTTAGACTAATCAGTCCATTGTGATACCACATTTAACTAAAAGTACGTAATACATATGGGCACTTCTAGTCTTAACCACTGAACCTTCTCTATTATTTGCTTTTGTGGAACCAACCAGATTGCTCCAAAAACATTAACAAACTGCTTAAGTTAACGTTTTCCAGGTCAGCCAGTAATCTAAAGCTATATGCTCCTAAAATTCGCTTACGCCTTACACAAAAAGCAGGACACTCACACAAGAGGTGTTTAATTGATTCCTTTTCCTCCACGTCATGACAGCTTATACAATAGTCATTATACTTCGCACCTATAGTTTTTGCAAATTCGCCTATCAGGCAGCGACCCGTTATAGCGGATAATAGGAGTGCTATCTGACGCCTTGAGAACACTAGCATATCTAGTGTGCGGTTTAAGTTTAAATGGGGCCATATTTGCTTGGTGTCGTTACAACCCTTGCAATTTTCCCATCGAATATTGGCCATCATAACAGCCTTCTCACGCAGTAAGAGCTTGCAGGTGGCCAGAGGCATACCAACAGATTCTAGTTCCCCTGGAATATGTAAGGTAGTTCCTAGCCTTGCTAACACATCTGCTTCACAGTTCCCCGGTATGTTCCTATGACCAGGCACCCATATTAGGTGAATATTGTACTGCTCAGCCATCTCGTTGAGAGATTTGCGGCAGTCTATGGCCGTTTTTGAGTTAAGGAACACAGAGTCCAAGGATTTTATTGCAGGTTGACTGTCTGAGTATATATTAATGCCAATATTTTTGGAACATTACTTCTCAGCCAATTCACCACCTCTCTTATTGCCAATATTTCAGCCTGAAAAACACTACAGTGATTAGGTAATCTTTTCGCTATTCGAATTTCCAGATCTTTAGAATATACTCTGAACCCCACTTGTCCATTCAATGTGGAGCCATCAGTATAGAAATCTATATATCTTTTATTCCCCGGGGTCTGTGTACACCACGCCTCACTGTTGGGAATTAGAGTTTCAAACTTTTTGTCGAAAAGTGGTTTTGCCAGGGTGTAATCCACTACGTTAGGCACATCTGGCATTACTTTGAGGACCGAACTATGACCGTACATTTTTTCCGACCACAGCGATAGCTCGCGCAACCGCACAGCCGTTGTTGCAGCTGACGGTTTGGCCAAAATGTCTAAAGGCAATAGATGTAGCATGACATTAAGGCAGTCTGTTCCTGTCTTACTAAATGCGCCTGAGATACATAAGCTCGCCATCCGCTGAACTTTATCTAAACAAGTCGGTTTCTGAAGTGCCGGCCACCAGACTACAACACCATATAGCATTATAGGTCTAACCACTGCCGTGTATAGCCAATGCACAATTTTTGGTCTTAGTCCCCACTTTTTCCCTATTGCCTTTTTGCACGAGTACAAAGCTACCGTGGCTTTTCTCGCCCTCTCTTCAATATTAAGCCTAAAATTCAGCTTCCTGTCCAAAATAACGCCAAGGTATTTTGCACACTCACCAAAGGGAACTTCAGTACCCCCTAAGGAAATGGGCCTAACCGTGGGAGTTTTGCGATCTTTGCAGTACATGACTATTTCTGTCTTTGCTGGATGGGAATTTTCCCCTGACTGCTAGCGCCACATCATCTGCGTATGCCACCACTTTTATTCTTTCTTTTTCTAGGGAAACCAGAAGGTTGTTTATAGCAACATTCCAAAGAAGAGGTGATAGAACTCCTCCTTGAGGAGTGCCTCTGTTCACATACCTTTGTATGTTTGCTTGTCCTAGTGTGGCTGAAATGCGTCTCTTCCTTAGAAGTTCGTCTAACAGCCTAAGTATACCTGGATCAACATTCAGAGTTGTCAGTCCATTTAATATCGAGCTCGGATGGACATTATTGAACGCCCCTTCGATGTCTAGAAACGCCACGATTGTGTATTCTTTGACAGATAGTGAGCTTTCAATAAAGCTGACTAGTTCATGCAATGCGGTCTCAGTCGACCTGCCCTTCGAGTATGCATGCTGTCGTTTCGAGAGCAAACCTGAATCCACGCTAGTTCTAAGATACATGTCTATCATCCTCTCCAGGGTCTTAAGTAGGAATGAGGATAAGCTGATTGGTCGGAAATCCTTCGCACTCGAGTGAGAGGCTTTTCCTGCTTTAGGTATGAAGACGACTTTTGTTTCCCTCCACTTTTCTGGAATATATGCTAAGTTTACACATTGTTTATATATCACCGTCAACCAGGGGATAATTCTTTTAGCCACTGCCTGTAACTCCGCCGGAGTAATTCCATCAGGTCCGGGGGATTTGAATGGTCCAAAGCTATTTAAAGCCCATTTTATTCTAGATTCCGACACAATTTCCTCGATAGGAAATGATCGCTGAGCCTCTGTTACACCGCCGGAACATGGTTCAACCGTCTGATTTCCAGGGAAGTGTGTGTCCAAAAGTACCTCCAACGTCTCCTCACTGGACGTTGTCCAATTTCCCTCCGATGTTTTAATGAAACCTGGAGCGGTGTTAGTGGATGCTAGTACCTTCCGTAGTCTGGAAGCCTCTGACGTATTCTCAATACTGCTACAGTAATCATCCCAAGAGTTTTGTTGAGACCTTCTCAGTTCTCGTTTATATTCTCTCAGATTCATCTTGTAAGTGTCCCAATCCTCCGGAGCTCTTGTGGACTTTGCTTTGTTAAAGAGCTTCCTGCAGGATTTCCTCATATTACTTAACTCCGTAGTCCACCATGGCGGCCGATTTTTTCCCCTTGGCTTTCCTCTAGGGCATGCAGCTTTCAGTGAAATGTTGAAGGCCTTAGTAATCCGCTCCACTGCGTGTTCGATATCTTGCACAGTGCTCATATTTGTCTCCGGCACTTCAGGTATCATGAAATTGAACGATTCCCTATACCTATTCCAATCAGCTTTCCTAACATTTGGCGGAAATATGGTCTTTGAAGTACGAACAGCCAATCTGAAACTGATGTAGCGATGATCTGAGAAGCTATGTTCCCTCAAAACTTGCCACTCAGATATCTTATCATTCAGTTCCGGAGAGGTCAACGTTGCGTCCAAAACCTCTTGTCTGTTCCTGGTGACGAAGGTTGGTGCATCTCCCTTATTGCAAACTACCAGGTTAGTACGCAAAATAAACTCTATTAGCGACTCTCCCCTTGCATTATTATCACTACTTCCCCAAATACTATGATGTGCATGTGCATCGCATCCCATAATGAGTTTTGTCTTTGTTTTTAGTGACTCCTCAACTATGGTCTTAACGGCACAGGGTGGCATATCCCTATCATGTCCCATGTAGACCGAAGATACCCAATATTTGCATGTGGATATCTCTAGACTGGCTACGACAGTGTCTGCATTGCTCAATGAAGGAAGCAGAAACAAGTTTAGTTCGTTTTTAGCAATTATACATGCTCGATTTATATCGTTACCGGTATTATGCAACAGTTTGAAACCCAGAGTGCTTAATTCACAGATCTTGTTCTTATATATGTATGGTTCTTGAATAAGAACTATATCTATGTCTCCTTTCATCAGGAGAACTTTTAAGGCAGCACAAGCGGCCTTACAATGGTCAAGATTTATCTGGAGGAACCGTAGAACCATCCAAATTTTCAACCACCGTCACATCAGCCGCTTCAATTGAGTCATCAAGGGCTTCCTCTTCACAGATCTCGGTGACTCTCGCAACAATCCGCGGTTCAGCTTTGGTGAGGCTTGAGCCTGTAGAAACTTCCCGCATATGATTTTCGCCATAGTCTGTAGGTTTTATGTCTCCTTCGGCTTCGCTAGGAGATTTTTTCACTGCTGACTCTACCGGAGGCTTGTCTGTTTCGGTATCCTTTGGCTGATCGCTTTTGTATACCTTCATATGGATATCATGAAAGCCATAACTTACGCGTCCTTGGGTCTGGGCTAGATGTGGCAGCGACTCTATGTTTAATATAAACACCGCATGTCGTCTTGGTCCATCCACCTCATCCAAACGACCAACCTTCCAATCGGCGGTTGGAAGATCTGGGTTACATTCTTTTAGTCTCTCTAGTATTGACTCAGGATCAGGAGGGTTTGCCGGTATCCATGCATGTGCTCTAGGTTTAGCCGGTATGTCTTTTTTATCGACTAACTCCAAAGCGGCTCCTTCCCAAACTTCACCAATTAGCATCAATGCAGCTTTAAAGCAATCCATAGACCTCTGGTCTGCAAAAGCTATTAACTTATATCGTCCTTGATACCATCCAGCATCTTGCCGTCGAGGACGTGGTCCGGGAAACTTTTTTCGCACCTCTGAGTAGACACCAGACATCGCGTTCTCAATTTCCCCCCATTTTTGCCTTGGAATCATACCGTCCAATGCTCCTTTATTAATAATAGCCGTCACAAGGCTGTTTTTTGCAACTGAGGCAAACGATCTTTGATCCCGTTTAGAGGATGGTAGCTCATCCGGTGATCGTTCCCTTTTTCCAGCTTCAAGAATTCCTTGAGCCCATTTTAAGGAATCGCTTTGCTTAGCCGACAACGTGCTTGGGTCGACTGATCCTAATTTCTTTAGGATAAACAAAGCATTTCTTCGTTCCTTGAATCTCTTTCGAGAGGGATTGCCTCCTTTTGATGTCGTCACCTTAGAAAAGGTTCGACTTGCCAAAGTGTCACCGCCAGTCGACCCGTCTACAGGTCGACTAATTGGGCCTGACTCTTGGTCGCTGCCCAAATTTATAACTTCAGTCGTTACCCGTCCACTGGGCCCTGAAGTTAGCAACCCAGTGGATGACTTTGAATTTCGCTGCATGGTGGTTTATTATTTCCACCACACGTGAAATTCGTAATAAGTACTTATTACGATGAAATACTCCGCTATTAGAAAACACGTCCGTTCAGTTCGACGGTTGAATAATTTTTTCCTTATCAACCTTATTTGCTAATAGTCTTTTACAAATATGGCATGTGGGAAGAAAATCTCGATTTTGTAAAAGACATAGTCAAAAACAGGATTTTATTGAACTTCAAGAAAGTTTTAGTCGAAAAAAGAATGCGATTCTATATTATCGATTTTTTATTTCGGTAGGAAATGTTGTCAAAATTTTATTTCTATATAGAATTTTTGCAAAATTTTATTTTTATAGAAAAGTTTGTCAAAATTTTATTTCAATTGAAAATTCTGTAAAAATTTTATTTCTATAGGAAATTTTTGCAAAATTTTTTCTATAGAATTTTTTTGCAAAATTTTATTTCTATAGAAAATTTTTGAAAAATTTTATTTATATAGAAAATTTTGTCAAAATTTTATTTTCTTTAAAATTCAGTCTCTTGACAATAATCTTCCAGTGAATTTTTTGTTGAAATTTAGTAAAAAGTAGCTTTCCGCTCAAAAAATACCTTTTTTGTACTTTCTTAAAAATTCAACTATTCTATGATTTATACAAGTTTTATAGGTAAGCGTTTTTCAAAATAAAACCTCCAGCTTTTCTTCAACATCGTCGATAAGATTTTTCTATGCAGCTAAAAATATGTATTTATTTATATAAAAATATTCATTCATTTCGGGGAGGGTTTGATCCCCCTCATCCCCCCCCCCCCTGAATACGGCCTTGCTCATGAGTCGATATAGCGATGTCCGTCTGTCCATCTGTCCGTGAACACATTTTTGTAATCAAAGTCTAGGTCGCAGTTTTAGTTCAATCGACTTCAAATTTGGCACAAGTATGTATTTTGGCTCAGAATAGATCCCTATTGATTTTGGAAGAAATCGGTTCAGATTTAGATATAGCTCCCATATATATATTTCGTCCGATATGGACTAATACGGTCCCAGAAGCCAGAGTTTTACCCCAATTTGGTTGAAATTTGGCACAGGAAGTAGAATTAGCATTGTAGCTATGCGTGCAAAATTTGGTTGAAATCGGTTCAGATTTAGATATAGCTCCCATATATAGCTTTCGCTCGATTTACACTCATATGACCACAGAGGCCAATTTTTTGGTCCGATTTAGTTGAAATTTTGCACAGGGAGTAGAATTAGCATTGTAGCTATGCGTGCCAAATTTGGTTGAAATAGGTTCATATTTAGATATAGCTCCCATATATAGCATTCGCCCGATTTACACTCATATGACCACAGAGGCCAATTTTTAACTCCGATTTAGTTTAAATTTTGCACAAGGAGTATAATTTGCATTGTTGATATGCCAAATTTGGTTGAAATTGGTTCAGATTTAGATATAGCTCCCATATATATGTTTTTCTGATTTTCGACAAAAATGGTCAAAATACCAACATTTTCCTTGTAAAATCGCCACTGCTTAGTCGAAATGTTGTAAACATGACTCTAATTTTCCTAAACTTCTAATACATATATATCGAGTGATAAATCATAAATAAACTTTTGCGAAGTTTCCTTAAACTTGCTTCAGATTTAAATGCTTCCCATATTTTTATACCCTGCGCCACACTGTGGAACAGGGTATTATAAGTTAGTGCATATGTTTGTAACACCCAGAAGGAGACGAGATAGACACATGGTGTCTTTGGCAATAATGCTCAGGGTGGGTCCCTGAGTCGATATAACCATGTCCGTCTGTCCGTCCGTCTGTCTGTGAACACATTTTTGTGATCAAAGTCTAGCTCGCAATTTAAGTCCAATCGCCTTAAAATTTGGCACATGTTCCTAATTTGGGTCAGAATAGAACCCTGTTGATTTTGGAAGAAATCGGTTCAGATTAAGATATAGCTCCCATATATACCTTTCGCCCGATATGGACTAATATGGTCCCAGCAGTCAGAGTTTTATACCGATTTGCTTGAAATTTTGTACAAACATAACACTTAGTCGTATAGTCAAGTGTGCAAAATTTGATTGAAATCGGTTCAGATTTAGATAAAGCTCCCATATATATCTTTCGCCCGATATTGACTTATATGGCCCCAGAAGCCACATTTTTGGCCGAATTTGGTTGAAATTTTGCACTAGGAGTACAATTAGTAGTATAGTCAAGTGTGCAAAATTTGATTGAAATCGATTCAGATTCAGATAAAGCTCCCATATATATCTTTCGCCCGATATGAACTAATATGGTTCTAAAAGCCAGAGTTTTGGCCCTATTTGGTTGAAATTTTGCACAGGGAGTGGATTTAGCATTGTAGCTATGTGTGCAAAATTTGGTTGAAATCGATTCAGATTTATATATAGCTCCCATATATATGTTTTTCTGATTTTCGACAAAAATGGTCAAAATACCAACATTTTCCTTGTAAAATCGCCACTGCTTAGTCGAAATGTTGTAAACATGACTCTAATTTTCCTAAACTTCTAATACATATATATCGAGCGATAAATCATAAATAAACTTTTGCGAAGTTTCCTTAAAATTGTTTCAGATTTAAATATTTCCCATATTTATACCCTGCGCCACACTGTGGAACAGGGTATTATAAGTTAGTGCATATGTTTGTAACACCCAGAAGGAGACGAGATAGACACATGGTGTCTTTGGCAATAATGCTCAGGGTGGGTCCCTGAGTCGATATAACCATGTCCGTCTGTCCGTCCGTCCGTCTGTCTGTGAACACATTTTTGTGATCAAAGTCTAGGTCGCAATTTAAGTCCAATCGCCTTCAAATTTGGCACATGTTCCTAATTTGGGTCAGAATAGAACCCTATTGATTTTGGAAGAAATCGGTTCAGATTTAGATATAGCTCCCATATATATCTTTCGCCCGATATGCATTAATATGGACCCAGCAGCCAGAGTTTTATACCGATTTGCTTGAAATTTTGTACAAACATAACACCTAGCCGTATAGTCAAGTGTGCAACATTTGATTGAAATCGGTTTAGATTTAGATATAGCGCCCATATATATCTTTCGCCCGATATGGACTAATATGGTCCTACAAGCCAGAGTTTTCGCCCAATTTGGTTAAAATTTTGCACAGGGAGTAGATTTAGAATTGTAGCTATGCGTGCCAAATTTGGTTGAAATCGATTCAGATTTAGATATAGCTCCCATATATATCTTTCGCCCGATATGCACTTATATGGCCCCAGAAGCCAGAGATTTGGCCCAATTTGGTTGAAAGTTTGCACTAGGAGTATATATATATATATATATATATATATATATATATATATATATATATATATATATATATATATATATATATATATATATATATATATATATATATATATATATATATATATATATATATATATATATATATATATATATATATATATATATATATATATATATATATATCGAGCAATAAATCATAAATAAACTTTTGCGAAGTTTCCTTAAAATTGCTTCAGATTTAAATGTTTCCCATATTTATACCCTGCGCCACACTGTTTTACTAACATTGTGTTCCACCCTAGTGCATTAGCCGACTTAAATTTTGAGTCTATAGATTTGGTAGAAGTCTATCAAATTCTGTGCAGATCGAGTGATATTTAAATGTATGTATTTGGGACAAACCTTTATATATAGTCCCCAACACATTTGACGGATGTGATATGGTATCGAAAATTTAGATCTACAAAGTGGTGCAGGGTATAATATAGTCGGCCCCGCCCGACTTTAGACTTTCCTTACTTGTTTACATTGAATAATGAAAATTTCAATACACATTCAATTTCAACATATTTTACTAAATATTCTTAATAACTTTTTTCTAAACTACCGATAAAATATTGATAACTTTCATTTAAAAGGTTTAATAAACAAACACCAATATATGTCTCAAAAATCCACAATATTCCATGCCTTTATATTCCCTTGTTGCATACCTACTTAAAAGATGCAACAGCCCACGCCAACACCAACTATACAACTAAAGCATGCCAAACAAAACCAAGCAAAGCCAAAACATCCCTACAACAACAAAAACACATGTGCCTTTATTGAAAACAACACCTCATCCAGCCACATAAACCACCCAGCGAACAATTACTTCCGAATTCGGACCGAATTCTGACAGAACGTCTGCTAAATCATCCGAGTCTGATTCCGAATTCGGTCCGAATTCGTTCGGAAAGTATAATGAGCGGTTGACAAGAATTCGGACCGAAATGTCTGAGGGAAATCGGAAGATTGCCCCGACATTCCGACAGAATTCTGTCCGAATTCGGAGGGAATTCTGAATTCTGAGGGAAATCTGACAGTTTGACCGACATTTAGCAGAGCATCTCGGACAATTCTCGGACATTTTTCCCGACATTTAGCAGAGCATCTCGGACATTTTTCCCGACATTTAGCAGAGCATCTCGGACAGTTCTCGGACATTTTTCCCGACATTTAGCAGAGCATCTCGGACATTTTAGCAGAGCATCTCGTACAATTCTCGGACATTTTTCCCGACATTTAGCAGAGAATATCGGACCTTTCTCGGACATTATATCCGACTTTGTTCGGAGAAATTTGGACCATTGTCGGACACTTTGTCCGACTTTCTACCGAGAAGCTCGGACTTTTGTCGGACAATTAAAAATGTGCTTCAAAGTTATTTAAAAAGATTTAAAACTAAAATTTTATTTCAAAGTTATTTAAAATCTATGTTATTCTAAGAGATCATATTAATTTGTTAAATTTAATGGTAGTTTATTAATTCAATGTTTGTTTTTAAACGTATAAAAATTCATTTTTTAAATTCAATTCAATTCGCATAAATAGTTGTAAAATAAAATATAAAGTAACCTAGTTTATTAATTCAATGTTTGTTTTTAAACGTATAACAGTTCATTTTTTAAATTCAATTCAATACGTTAAATATAAAGTAACCTAATATTGTTAAAAAAAATATGTACATTATACTTCGGCAATCTTTCTCTTATTTCTTTTATTCAGCCGATCTTTTGCTGAATTGAAAAAAGCCTTTATATTTAATTCAATCGTAGAATTCGACGTTTGAGGAATTCTTTCAAATGTGACATCTAAAAAATAAATTTATAATCATTAAGATAATAATAATAACAATAGCGCTGTTGTAAATACCTTTAAGCAACCTTATAAAATATAAATCCTTGACAGGTATGTTATTGTTCGTATTTGACCAAGAAAATTTTGAAGCAATGTTGTCGTCTTTAAATATAAGTTTTAAATTCTCATAAATGAATTTTCGAACTTCATCGTTCGGTTGATTCTCAAATCGTTTTATCTGTAGAAGATATTCCAAATAAACAACTATTATTATCTAATATAAACACACAAAAAGAAAAGAATATATGAAAAACTTACCAGCTGCGACTTAATGTTCTCTTCACATTTAATTCGATTGTCAAAAATTAAAATGTCATCTGGCGTGGTTAATTCTGGAATGGAACATGAGGCAGGCATTTTTCGTAGTGATTGCATCACGTTGTCTATGCTAGTTCTAAGATGAATGAATTCCTCAGTGAAATGAGAATACAGTTTTGAATTTGAATCAGCGTTTTTTTCCTGGTCATTATCAATTTTTTTATTGAGTTCATCGATAGTGGCTTTTGGTGCAGAAAATCAGTTAAACAATTTTCTAACCCGTAGTGAAAGTACGTCCCTTTACCCATTTCCACTACTGACGTATTCCGGGGAGTTTCTCTCAAAGTTCGCACATCTTGGGGCAAACTGTCATCGATAGTTTTCAGCTTTGCAAGAAGTTCATTCATTGATCTTACCGGTATTGAATGCTTAATGGACCAAATATTTAAAAAACTTCTGAGGCTTCCATTATTTTCAAATTCTGTTACATTTTTTCCCTCTGTTTCTTGTTCTGTTATGCCCTGGTTTATATTTTCCACAACTTGATTTATATTATCAATAAAATGTTCAATATTTAATTCCTCACTAATTTCTAATGATTCATTACATATATTGTTTTCGTTTGGGCTGTTTGTCTCCGTCGTTAAGACATTGTCTTGGTTTTGTAATACTGCTTCGCCCAATATTGTGCCGAGCAATATTTTAGCATCTTTTCACTTTTTTTCTTATTGCTTGACGAGACAACATAATATATTTTTTATATTTTTTTAGAACACCGTTATGATATTGTTATTTACTATTTTAACTCTTCACTTTGCCACTATTTTTTTTATTCACTCATTTTTTTTATTCACTATTTTATTTGTTCAATCTGTTCCGCGCGATATCACAATAGAAACTGACAATGGAGTGCAAAAATAATAACAAAATGCAAAAACAAAAATTCCTTTGGAACTTTTGCAGATGTTTTCGGCCAAATCTCGGTTGACAAAATTCCCTTCAGAGATTCTGCCGACTACGTCGGTTAGTTCTCGTACGAAACTTCAGAGATTGTGCAGACATCGTCTGAGAAACGAATGTGCAGACAAAGTCGGACAAATCTCGGAAGAAATAACAGATTTTCGGCTAAATGTCTGATATAATACCAGAGATTTAGCAGACGTTTTCGGACGTCCGACACGTCGGACATAATTGCTCGCTGGGCATCCACGAATAACAAACACACACACACAAACCACTAAATGAACAAAAATACCCAGCGAGCAATTATGTCCGACGTGTCGGACGTCCGAAAACGTCTGCTAAATATCTGGTATTATATCAGACATTTAGCCGAAAATCTGTTATTTCTTCCGAGATTTATCCGACTTTGTCTGCACATTCTCGGATCTTTTTTCAGACGATGTCTGCACAATCTCTGAAGTTTCGTACGAGAACTAACCGACGTAGTCGGCAGAATCTCTGAAGGGAATTTTGTCAACCGAGATTTGACCGAAAACCTCTGCAAAAGTTCGGAAGGAATTTTTGTTTTTGCATTTTGTTATTATTTTTGCATTCCATTGTGATATCGCGCGGAACAGATCGTACAAATAAAACGGTGAGTGAATAAACAAAATAGTGGCAAATTGAAGTGTTAAAATAGTAAATAACAATATCATAACGGTGTTCTAAAAAAAAAATAAAAAAAAACTTATATTTAAAGACGACAACATTGCTTCGAAATTTTCTTGGTCAAATACGAACAACAACATACCTGTCAAGGATTTCTATTTTATAAAGTTGCTTAAAGGTATTGAAAACAGCGCTATTGTTATTATTATAATTTTAATGATTATAACTTCATTTTTTAGATCTCACATTTGAAAGAATTCCTCAAGCGTCGAACTCTACTATTGAATTAAATATGAAGGCTTCTTTCAATGCAGCAAAAGATCGACTGAATAAAAGAAATAAGAGAAAGATTGCCGAACTATACTGTATATATTTTTTAACAATATTAGGTTACATTATATGTAATATATTAATATTTAATTTACAAACTACCACTGAATTGAACAAATTAATATGATCTCTTAGTATAACATAGATTTTTAATAACTTTAAAATATAATTTTAGTTTAAAATCTTTTTAAATAACTTTAAAATAAAATTTTAGTTTTAAATCTTTTTAAATAACTTTGAATCACATTTTTAATTGTCCGACAAAAGTCCGAGCTTCTCGGCAGAAAGTCGGACAAAGTGTCCGACAATGGTCCGAATTTCTCCGAACAAAATCGGACATAATGTCCGAGAAAGGTCCGAAATTCTCTGCTAAATGTCGGTAAAATTGTCCGAGAAAGTTCCGAGATGCTCTGCTAAATGTCGGGAAAAATGTCCGAGAATTGTTCGAGCTTCTCTGCATAATGTCGGTCAAACTATCAGATTTCCCTCAGAATTGCCCATCCTAATTCGGAACGAATTCTGTCGGAATGTCTGGACAATCATCCGATTTCCCTCAGACATTTCGGTCCGAATTCTTGTCAACCGCTCATTACATTTTCCGAACGATTTCGGACCGAATTCGGAATCAGACTCGGATGATTTAGCAGACGTTCTGTCAGAATTCGGACCGAATTCGGAAGTAATTGTTCGCTGGGTAAAAACAACCCCACGCTCATGTATACACAACAAAACGCAAGTAACATCATCTTTACATTAATCACATTCCACTATTCCGATAAAGATCTCTGTACTATGCATTAGTTCATCGCATCTGCTGACAATTTACTCTAAGAATAATATTCGTAAAGGCACACCAGTTTATGAACGATGAAACGTTTAACTTAAAATTTGCAAAATTTTCATGAAATGTTATCTACCATTTTTGACGTAAATGTCTATAAATTTAATTACATGTGAACTAAAAATATTTCATTGGGTAATTTTTTACCAACAATTATTAACTATAGGAATTGTCAGTAAGAAATTGCTATCCACTTTCAAGTTAATTTTTCGTAAAAAAAATATTTTCTCATACAAAACAAGTAAGGAAAGTCTAAAGTCGGGCGGGGCCGACTATATTATACCCTGCACCACTTTGTAGATCTAAATTTTCGATACCATATCACATCCGTCAAATATGTTGGGGGCTATATATAAAGGTTTGTCCCAAATACATACATTTAAATATCACTCGATCTGAACAGAATTTGACAGACTTCTACAAAATCTATAGACTCAAAATTTAAGTCGGCTAATGCACTAGGGTGGAACACAATTTTAGTAAAAAAAATATGGGAAACGTTTAAATCTGAAGCAATTTTAAGGAAACTTCGAAAAAGTTTATTTATGATTTATCGCTCGATATGCATGTATTAGAAGTTTAGGAAAATTAGAGTCATTTTTACAACTTTTCGACTAAGCAGTGGCGATTTTACAAGGAAAATGTTGGTATTTTGACCATTTTTGTCGAAATCAGAAAAATATATATATGGGAGCTATATCTAAATCTGAACCGATTTCAACCAAATTTGGCACGCATAGCAACAATGCTTATTCTACTCCCTGTAGAAAATTTCAACTAAATCGGTGTTAAAAATTGGCCTCTGTGGTCATATGAGTGTAAATCGGGCGAAAGATATATATGGGAGCTATATCTAAATCTGAACCGATTTCAATAAAATTTGGCACACTTGACTACAGTACTAATTGCTCTTCTTGTGCAAAATTTTAAGCAAATTAGGTTAAAACTCTGGCTTCTGGGGCCATATAAGTCCATATCGGGCGAAATATATATATGGGAGCTATATCTAAATCTGAACCGATTTCTTTCAAAGTCAATAGGGATCTATTCTGAGCCAAAGCACATACTTGTGCCAAATTTGAAGTCGATTGGACTAAAACTGCGACCTAGACTTTGATTACAAAAATGTGTTCACGGACAGACGGACATCGCTATATCGACTCAAGAGCCCACCCTGAGCATTTTTGCCAAAGACACCATGTGTCTATCTCGTCTCCTTCTGGGTGTTGCAAACATATGCACTAACTTATAATACCCTGTTCCACAGTGTGGAGCAGGGTATAAAAATCTTATTGTAAATTGCACTTATTATTTAGAAAATACTTTACATTTCACAAGTAGTTTTATAGCATGACAAACGAATTTTTAACTACCAGTTAAGAAATTTTTTAAGGAAATTTCCATCGTATTTTGTAGGCCATGAACTAAACGATTGCTACTAAGAATTTGTAAAATTTCCTTTCGAGTAGTTAATTTTCGTTGAAGATACGAAAAATGAACTAAAATTCTGGAAAAGTGCAAAATTAATACTTTGAATTAGCCTTGATTTGCTAACGCAAACAAGTGAAAAATTAAATTTTGAAAATAAGGAAGTCCAAAAAGTTGGACCTGAAAATATTCAATTTTTGAGTGTGCAAGGTAAAACTTCACACAATTAGAGGAGATCACAGTGCCTCCAATTATTATTAATAGACTATGCCTAGATCTGCCAACGCGGACAAGTGTAAAATTTATTTATTTATTAGAGAATTTAAAACCATAATAAATTATGATATTAAATGAGATAGGTACTAACAACAAAGGTTTTCGATCTAAAGTGCAAAATTAATACTTTAAAAATGAGGAAATCCAAAAAGTTGGATCTGGGAATATTGAATTTTTGAGTGTGCAAGGTAAAACTTCACACAAGTAGGACATAATGGTATGTCCAGTTATTACAAAAAATTGTACCTTGATCTGCTAACGCGGACAGGTACAAAATTAAACCTTTGAAAATAAAGAAATTCAAGAAGTTGGATCTGAAAATATTAATTATAAGAAATTGAACTTAAAAAATCAAACAGTAAATAGTGACAATAGGAAATTAAAGGAACAGTAGATTACAACAGCTGGAATTTTAGCAATAGATGAGAACAGTAGGAGTTCAAACAGTAAATAGGGACAGTAGGAATTTAGAACGTAAAGATAAAACGGTAGAAATCATTTATAAACGAACATAATGTAAACATTTTCTGCAAACTAGGTAAGGAAAACCTCGTGGCTATCACATTATCACGTCAGAATATCCATGTCTTACAACAAGAGACACATTCGGACGTCGCAACAGTTCATAGTGATATCTCCTTTACTTACCCCATCAAGACAATGGACAATCCTCTGAATTGCCTCAGACACCAAATAGTACTAGAGGAAGTATCGTTTCCCAGAAAGAGAAACTTCAATTTAACTTCAGAAAAGACCAGCATATCATTGAATCTTCGGATAGAAACGCTCTAATAGAAAAAATAAAGCTAGAAGTGAACACGAATGTGGTGAATGCAATACATTACGATTTAATAACGCTGGCTCTTGAACTTGTTAGACATTTTCCATCTACACTAAAAAAAATGCTCGATTCAAAGTTTTTGTCTCTACACTAAAGATTTTTGTACGATTCCGAGCCAAAGAAACGGATACTTGGAATACACTTAGAAAACATTTATCTTTTAGATCTTAGTTTTGCGTACTTGATCCTAGGAATCAGGTTCTAGTTTATTAGTTTTTTCGGAGTTTTTCTTCATATGCTCTATGAGCAACATTACCACTGCCGTACATAGTAGACGTGTTCTCAAAGCGCTCTGTTTCAATTGTAATTATGAGTAAGAGTAAACAATCATACCTTGCGAGTTAAAATTATTTACATACGACTTCTCAGTCCCATGTAGTATCGCGATTGTTGCCGCTTCCTGGACGTTGTCGGTGGTGCAAAAAAACTGAAAAACATTTTGCTAAAATATTACTATTTTGCCAAACAAAAGTTCACCGCTGGCAAAATTGTAAACAACAAATAACTAATTACGATAAAAAAACTATTGCCGTCCTTTGTGAGTGGAAAAAAGGAGTAAAAAAACAAGTACAGAGCAAACAATGCTAATCAAAAAAAAAGCATCAAAAAAAAGTGATATTAATATTGTTAATGAAGATAACATATACAATGATGAATCCCAACCAAAACAGGGATGGGTAGATAAACCGCCTTCAATTAATATTGTACGCATCACAAGTTATGAAGCAATAACGAACGAATATTGAAATCAGTAAATATTCAAAATGACACCACAACTGCGTTGAATAATAACATAATGTTACTCCAATCTGATCTGAATAGCATGTATAGATGGTGCTCATCAAACATGATGGAACTGAACATAAGGAAATGCAAGCATATCTCTTTTTATAGATTAAATAATATCGACACAAATTATTACTTGAATGACACAATGCTTGAAACTGTTGAATCCTCTAAAGATCTTGGAATACTTTTGAATGGCAGGCTAGATTTTAGATCTCACATTTCTATGACTGTAAATAAGGCCTATGGATCATTAGGATTTGTCAAGCGCTGGAGTATGGAATTTTCTGACCCATTTGTTACAAGGAACTTATATACATCACTTGTGCGTCCTATCCTGGAATATGGATCTGTAATTTGGGACCCACAGTACCAAATTCATTGCAATCGTATTGATTGCACATTGAATACTTTCAACTGCTCCACATTGAATACTTTCGAACGAACTTTGAAAACAATGATCCACTTCGCCGTCTTTGTAATGAATTCAATAAATTTTATCATTATCTTGATTTGTCAGAAGAGAAATACAATATAAAGAAAAAGATAACATTATTATTAAATACTTGATATATTAACAAACCATATGTATATAATGTAATATATTAGTGTTAGTCTGTAAGGGTTTATTCCATAGATGAAAATGAAAAAAACAAGTATATACGGCCGTAGTTCGGCCAGGCTGAAGCCTATGTACCCTCCATCATGGATTGCGTAGAAACTTTTTCTAAACACTGCCACCCACAATCGAATTACTTAAGTTGCGGTAACGCTTGCCGATGGCAAGGTATCTTAAAACCTCCTAACACCATCTTCTAAATTGTATGTAAGTCCATACGTGGTATATATTAAATCAAAAAAGATCCATCCAATACGTATATAATTCAGTTTGACAAAGTAGACATAACATTTTGACAAAATTTTTTACAGAAATAAAATTTTAACAAAATTTTCTATAGAAACAAAAATGTTCACAAAATTTTCTATAGAAAGAAAATTTTGGCAAAAATGTCTACAGAAATAAAATTTTAACAAAATTTTCTATAGAAAAATAAATTTGAAAAAAATTTTCTATAGAAATAAAATTTTGACAATGATGAAAATTTTATTATGAACCGAATAAAAATAAAAACAACCCCACGCTCATGTATACACAACAAAACGCAAGTAACATCATCTTTACATTAATCACATTCCACTATTCCGATAAAGATCTCTGTACTATGCATTAGTTCATCGCATCTGCTGACAATTTACTCTAAGAATAATATTCGTAAAGGCACACCAGTTTATGAACGATGAAACGTTTAACTTAAAATTTGCAAAATTTTCATGAAATGTTATCTACCATTTTTGACGAAAATGTCTATAAATTTAATTACATGTGAACTAAAAATATTTCATTGGGTAATTTTTTACCAACAATTATTAACTATAGGAATTGTCAGTAAGAAATTGCTATCCACTTTCAAGTTCATTTTTCGTAAAAAAAATATTTTCTCATACAAAACAAGTAAGGAAAGTCTAAAGTCGGGCGGGGCCGACTATATTATACCCTGCACCACTTTGTAGATCTAAATTTTCGATACCATATCACATCCGTCAAATATGTTGGGGGCTATATATAAAGGTTTGTCCCAAATACATACATTTAAATATCACTCGATCTGAACAGAATTTGATAGACTTCTACAAAATCTATAGACTCAAAATTTAAGTCGGCTAATGCACTAGGGTGGAACACAATTTTAGTAAAAAAAATATGGGAAACGTTTAAATCTGAAGCAATTTTAAGGAAACTTCGAAAAAGTTTATTTATGTTTTATCGCTCGATATACATGTATTAGAAGTTTAGGAAAATTAGAGTCATTTTTACAACTTTTCGACTAAGCAGTGGCGATTTTACAAGGAAAATGTTGGTATTTTGACCATTTTTGTCGAAATCAGAAAAACATATATATATGAGCTATATCTAAATCTGAACCGATTTCAACCAAATTTGGCACGCATAGCAACAATGCTTGTTCTACTCCCTGTACAAAATTTCAACTAAATCGGAGTTAAAAATTGGCCTCTGTGGTCATATGAGTGTAAATCGGGCGAAAGATATATATGGGAGCTATATCTAAATCTGAACCGATTTCAACCAAATTTGACACGCATAGCAATAATGCTAATTCTACTCCCTGTGCAAAATTTCAACTAAATCGGAGTTAAAAATTGGCCTCTGTGGTCATATGAGTGTAAATCGGGCGAAAGCTATATATGGGAGATATATCTAAATCTGAACCGATTTCAACCAAATTTGGCACGCATAGCTACAATGCTAATTCTACTCCTTGTGCAAAATTTCAACTAAATCGGAGCAAAAAATTGGCCTCTATGGTCAAATGAGTGTAAATCGGCCGAAAGCTATATATGGGAGCTATATCTAAATCTGAACCTATTTCAACCAAATTTGGCACGCATAGCTACAATGCTAATTCCACTCCCTGTGCAAAATTTCAACCAAATTGGGGTAAAACTCTGGCTTCTGGGACCGTATTAGTCCATATCGGGCGAAAGATATATATGGGAGCTTTATCTAAATCTGAACCGATTTCAATAAAATTTGGCACACTTGACTACAGTACTAATTGTTCTTCTTGTGCAAAATTTTAAGCAAATTAGGTTAAAACTCTGGCTTCTGGGGCCATATAAGTCCATATCGGGCGAAATATATATATGGGAGCTATATCTAAATCTGAACCGATTTCTTTCAAAGTCAATAGGGATCTATTCTGAGCCAAAGCACATACTTGTGCCAAATTTGAAGTCGATTGGACTAAAACTGCGACCTAGACTTTGATTACAAAAATGTGTTCACGGACAGACGGACATCGCTATATCGACTCAAGAGCCCACCCTGAGCATTTTTGCCAAAGACACCATGTGTCTATCTCGTCTCCTTCTGGGTGTTGCAAACATATGCACTAACTTATAATACCCTGTTCCACAGTGTGGAGCAGGGTATAAAAATCTTATTGTAAATTGCACTTATTATTTAGAAAATACTTTACATTTCACAAGTAGTTTTATAGCATGACAAACGAATTTTTAACTACCAGTTAAGAAATTTTTTAAGGAAATTTCCATCGTATTTTGTAGGCCATGAACTAAACGATTGCTACTAAGAATTTGTAAAATTTCCTTTCGAGTAGTTAATTTTCGTTGAAGATACGAAAAATGAACTAAAATTCTGGAAAAGTGCAAAATTAATACTTTGAATTAGCCTTGATTTGCTAACGCAAACAAGTGAAAAATTAAATTTTGAAAATAAGGAAGTCCAAAAAGTTGGACCTGAAAATATTCAATTTTTGAGTGTGCAAGGTAAAACTTCACACAATTAGAGGAGATCACAGTGCCTCCAATTATTATTAATAGACTATGCCTAGATCTGCCAACGCGGACAAGTGTAAAATTTATTTATTTATTAGAGAATTTAAAACCATAATAAATTATGATATTAAATGAGATAGGTACTAACAACAAAGGTTTTCGATCTAAAGTGCAAAATTAATACTTTAAAAATGAGGAAATCCAAAAAGTTGGATCTGGGAATATTGAATTTTTGAGTGTGCAAGGTAAAACTTCACACAAGTAGGACATAATGGTATGTCCAGTTATTACAAAAAATTGTACCTTGATCTGCTAACGCGGACAGGTACAAAATTAAACCTTTGAAAATAAAGAAATTCAAGAAGTTGGATCTGAAAATATTAATTATAAGAAATTGAACTTAAAAAATCAAACAGTAAATAGTGACAATAGGAAATTAAAGGAACAGTAGATTACAACAGCTGGAATTTTAGCAATAGATGAGAACAGTAGGAGTTCAAACAGTAAATAGGGACAGTAGGAATTTAGAACGTAAAGATAAAACGGTAGAAATCATTTATAAACGAACATAATGTAAACATTTTCTTGCAAACTAGGTAAGGAAAACCTCGTGGCTATCACATTATCACGTCAGAATATCCATGTCTTACAACAAGAGACACATTCGGACGTCGCAACAGTTCATAGTGATATCTCCTTTACTTACCCCATCAAGACAATGGACAATCCTCTGAATTGCCTCAGACACCAAATAGTACTAGAGGAAGTATCGTTTCCCAGAAAGAGAAACTTCAATTTAACTTCAGGAAAGACCAGCATATCATTGAATCTTCGGATAGAAACGCTCTAATAGAAAAAATAAAGCTAGAAGTGAACACGAATGTGGTGAATGCAATACATTACGATTTAATAACGCTGGCTCTTGAACTTGTTAGACATTTTCCATCTACACTAAAAAAAATGCTCGATTCAAAGTTTTTGTCTCTACACTAAAGATTTTTGTACGATTACGAGCCAAAGAAACGGATACTTGGAATACACTTAGAAAACATTTATCTTTTAGATCTTAGTTTTGCGTACTTGATCCTAGGAATCAGGTTCTAGTTTATTAGTTTTTTCGGAGTTTTTCTTCATATGCTCTATGAGCAACATTACCACTGCCGTACATAGTAGACGTGTTCTCAAAGCGCTCTGTTTCAATTGTAATTATGAGTAAGAGTAAACAATCATACCTTGCGAGTTAAAATTATTTACATACGACTTCTCAGTCCCATGTAGTATCGCGATTGTTGCCGCTTCCTGGACGTTGTCGGTGGTGCAAAAAAACTGAAAAACATTTTGCTAAAATATTACTATTTTGCCAAACAAAAGTTCACCGCTGGCAAAATTGTAAACAACAAATAACTAATTACGATAAAAAAACTATTGCCGTCCTTTGTGAGTGGAAAAAAGGAGTAAAAAACAAGTACAGAGCAAACAATGCTAATCAAAAAAAAAGCATCAAAAAAAAGTGATATTAATATTGTTAATGAAGATAACATATACAATGATGAATCCCAACCAAAACAGGGATGGGTAGATAAACCGCCTTCAATTAATATTGTACGCATCACAAGTTATGAAGCAATAACGAACGAATATTGAAATCAGTAAATATTCAAAATGACACCACAACTGCGTTGAATAATAACATAATGTTACTCCAATCTGATCTGAATAGCATGTATAGATGGTGCTCATCAAACATGATGGAACTGAACATAAGGAAATGCAAGCATATCTCTTTTTATAGATTAAATAATATCGACACAAATTATTACTTGAATGACACAATGCTTGAAACTGTTGAATCCTCTAAAGATCTTGGAATACTTTTGAATGGCAGGCTAGATTTTAGATCTCACATTTCTATGACTGTAAATAAGGCCTATGGATCATTAGGATTTGTCAAGCGCTGGAGTATGGAATTTTCTGACCCATTTGTTACAAGGAACTTATATACATCACTTGTGCGTCCTATCCTGGAATATGGATCTGTAATTTGGGACCCACAGTACCAAATTCATTGCAATCGTATTGATTGCACATTGAATACTTTCAACTGCTCCACATTGAATACTTTCGAACGAACTTTGAAAACAATGATCCACTTCGCCGTCTTTGTAATGAATTCAATAAATTTTATCATTATCTTGATTTGTCAGAAGAGAAATACAATATAAAGAAAAAGATAACATTATTATTAAATACTTGATATATTAACAAACCATATGTATATAATGTAATATATTAGTGTTAGTCTGTAAGGGTTTATTCCATAGATGAAAATGAAAAAAACAAGTATATACGGCCGTAGTTCGGCCAGGCTGAAGCCTATGTACCCTCCATCATGGATTGCGTAGAAACTTTTTCTAAACACTGCCACCCACAATCGAATTACTTAAGTTGCGGTAACGCTTGCCGATGGCAAGGTATCTTAAAACCTCCTAACACCATCTTCTAAATTGTATGTAAGTCCATACGTGGTATATATTAAATCAAAAAAGATCCATCCAATACGTATATAATTCAGTTTGACAAAGTAGACATAACATTTTGACAAAATTTTTTACAGAAATAAAATTTTAACAAAATTTTCTATAGAAACAAAAATGTTCACAAAATTTTCTATAGAAAGAAAATTTTGGCAAAAATGTCTACAGAAATAAAATTTTAACAAAATTTTCTATAGAAAAATAAATTTGAACAAAATTTTCTATAGAGATAAAATTTTGACAATGATGAAAATTTTATTATGAACCGAATAAAAATAAAAACAACCCCACGCTCATGTATACACAACAAAACGCAAGTAACATCATCTTTACATTAATCACATTCCACTATTCCGATAAAGATCTCTGTACTATGCATTAGTTCATCGCATCTGCTGACAATTTACTCTAAGAATAATATTCGTAAAGGCACACCAGTTTATGAACGATGAAACGTTTAACTTAAAATTTGCAAAATTTTCATGAAATGTTATCTACCATTTTTGACGAAAATGTCTATAAATTTAATTACATGTGAACTAAAAATATTTCATTGGGTAATTTTTTACCAACAATTATTAACTATAGGAATTGTCAGTAAGAAATTGCTATCCACTTTCAAGTTCATTTTTCGTAAAAAAAATATTTTCTCATACAAAACAAGTAAGGAAAGTCTAAAGTCGGGCGGGGCCGACTATATTATACCCTGCACCACTTTGTAGATCTAAATTTTCGATACCATATCACATCCGTCAAATATGTTGGGGGCTATATATAAAGGTTTGTCCCAAATACATACATTTAAATATCACTCGATCTGAACAGAATTTGATAGACTTCTACAAAATCTATAGACTCAAAATTTAAGTCGGCTAATGCACTAGGGTGGAACACAATTTTAGTAAAAAAAAAATATGGGAAACGTTTAAATCTGAAGCAATTTTAAGGAAACTTCGAAAAAGTTTATTTATGTTTTATCGCTCGATATACATGTATTAGAAGTTTAGGAAAATTAGAGTCATTTTTACAACTTTTCGACTAAGCAGTGGCGATTTTACAAGGAAAATGTTGGTATTTTGACCATTTTTGTCGAAATCAGAAAAACATATATATATGAGCTATATCTAAATCTGAACCGATTTCAACCAAATTTGGCACGCATAGCAACAATGCTTGTTCTACTCCCTGTACAAAATTTCAACTAAATCGGAGTTAAAAATTGGCCTCTGTGGTCATATGAGTGTAAATCGGGCGAAAGATATATATGGGAGCTATATCTAAATCTGAACCGATTTCAACCAAATTTGACACGCATAGCAATAATGCTAATTCTACTCCCTGTGCAAAATTTCAACTAAATCGGAGTTAAAAATTGGCCTCTGTGGTCATATGAGTGTAAATCGGGCGAAAGCTATATATGGGAGATATATCTAAATCTGAACCGATTTCAACCAAATTTGGCACGCATAGCTACAATGCTAATTCTACTCCTTGTGCAAAATTTCAACTAAATCGGAGCAAAAAATTGGCCTCTATGGTCAAATGAGTGTAAATCGGCCGAAAGCTATATATGGGAGCTATATCTAAATCTGAACCTATTTCAACCAAATTTGGCACGCATAGCTACAATGCTAATTCCACTCCCTGTGCAAAATTTCAACCAAATTGGGGTAAAACTCTGGCTTCTGGGACCGTATTAGTCCATATCGGGCGAAAGATATATATGGGAGCTTTATCTAAATCTGAACCGATTTCAATAAAATTTGGCACACTTGACTACAGTACTAATTGTTCTTCTTGTGCAAAATTTTAAGCAAATTAGGTTAAAGCTCTGGCTTCTGGGGCCATATAAGTCCATATCGGGCGAAATATATATATGGGAGCTATATCTAAATCTGAACCGATTTCTTTCAAAGTCAATAGGGATCTATTCTGAGCCAAAGCACATGGTAAGGTTAGGTTAGGTTGAAAAGAGAAGTCGGATTTCTCCGTCTCATGTCATATGACATACACCTAAGCCAGAAATCGGCTTGTTGTGCGCTCTAGTTTATAATTATAACCCCATGCTTATTTTAAGAATTCTGTGTTTTCGACGAATTCCTTAATTTGTTTCCATTTTACTCCCTTCAATCGGTTTAAATTTGGAATGTTTTCGACTCCCAAATGTTGGGATCTGTATCTTGTAAATGCCGGGAAGTGACACAGATAATGTTCAAGTGCCTCTTCGTTCTCTCCACATGCCCTGCATAAACTATCGTTTATTACACCTATACGGTTCAAGTGTGCCCTGAGGTCCAAGTGTCCCGTGATGATTCCAATAACCCTACTGATCGTACTCCTACTCTCCTTCAGTAGTTCTTTTGTTTTCTCTTCATCGGGATCTCCCCATATGATCTTCGTGGTCCTTCCGACTATTTTACTGTTCCACAGCTCTACATGTGCTCGCTTCGCTCACACTTTTAACTCGGACCGGGTAGCCCCAAAGGGCTTGGGGTTATCCAAGTTTACTTCCTCAGCTTCCCTGGCTTTTATCGCTAGGTCATTCACATGCTGGTTTCCATCCACCCAACAGTGAGCAGGTACCCAGATGATCCGAATGGAGCCATACTCGGAGTAGGAATTTATTATATTTTTGCATTCCAAAACGGTTCGTGATTTAACCGTATTGGATGCTATAGCTCGTATAGCCATCTGGCTATCGGTGAGAACATTTACACTTAGTGGCCTTGTGTTTGTGCTGAGCCATTTTACACACTCCGTGATCGCTCTGATTTCTGCTTGCAGAATAGTTGTATGATCTGGCAAGCGAAAGGAGATTTCGGTGCCAGAGTTTTCAAAGTATACCCCCAATCCCGTTCTATCCCCCATCTTCGCTCCGTCTGTGTAACAATTGCTACCATAAGGGGCTTCAATAAGGGTTCCGTTAGACCATGATTGTCTCTCCGGTATGAGTATTTCACACTCGGTCTCTAGCGTTTCTTCAGGTATGCGATCATGGAGTACTCCTAAATCAGACGTCTCTCCTATCGTCACCTCAATTATCCTCTGATGGTTTGATCTGTTCCCCATTTGGTACCATTCTCCCATCATCTTGAGTCTCATTGCAGTCATGGCTGCTTCACTTTTTATCTGTATCTCTATAGGGAGGACGTTTAGAATCGTTTCTAGCGCTCTAGTTGAAGTTGTCCTCATTGCCCCGCTTACACCAAGACAATATGTCCGTTGGACCCGTTGCAGGGTTTCTACGTTACATTTCTTCTCCATTGATGTCCACCATACTACCGATGCGTAAGTCACCATAGGTCTTATTACGCTGGTGTATATCCAGAGCGACATTTTGGGATTTAGTCCCCATTTTGAGCCAACGGCTCTTCGACATAGTGCCCAGCATCTGTGTGCTTTCTCTGCCCTCTCCTTGATGTGGCACTTCCAATTCAACTTTCTGTCAAGGATTACTCCTAAGTATTTAACCGTGTCAGATACTGCTATAGTATTGCTTAAAAAGCAAGGTTCAACGTATTGGCCGATCTTCGTCTTTCTGGTGAAAAGGCATATATCAGTCTTCTCTGGGTTTACGTTCAGACCCCTTGGTCTAGCCCAATCATATGCTATCCTTAGAACACGCTCAGCTCTCCTACATAGCTTGTTTGGATCCGTCCCCTTCAGAAGTATTATAACATCGTCTGCATAACAGACTGGTTCAAATCCTTCCTTAGTTAGAATCCTCAGCAGACCGTTAATGGTGGTTACCCACAATAGAGGTGATAAAATTCCACCCTGTGGTGTTCCCCGTGTAACTTTGTCCCTTATTTTGGTATCGTACAATCCACAGCTTATCCATCTATTCCTTAGCATATGGTTTATCCAGTCCCGTAGTGCCCGGTCTACCTTATACTGGTCTAAGGATTCGATAAGCGCGTCTGTCCTTACATTATTGAAAGCTCCTTCAATGTCCATACATACCGCTAATGTGTACATCTTGGCGTCAAAGGATTTTTCAATATTGTGCACCACCTCATGCAGGGCCGTCTCTACTGATCTTCCCTTCACGTAGGCATGTTGTTTGAACCTTAGTAATGTTTTTGGAATCTTGCTCTTTATCATGGTGTCTACGATACGTTCCATGGTTTTGAGTAGAAATGATGTAAGACTGATCGGTCTGTAAGATTTTGGTACCGCATAACTCGCTTTGCCTGGTTTGGGTATAAATACCACTTTTGCCTCTTGCCAGGCCTTCGGAGTATATGCGAACTTTAAGCATGCTGTATAGATGACAGCTAAATGAGGTGCTAGGAGATTTGCCTCTCTTTGTATTAGTGCAGGGAAAATCCCGTCTGGACCCGGTGACTTAAAGGGAGAGAAACTTTTCACGGCTTCCCTAACCATAATGTCCGTTATAGTGAAACTCTGCACATACTCATCCTCCCTTCGTAACGGAGTTTCGGTTTGTACCGTCTCGATTCTCGGAAAGTGAGTTTTCATCAAGAGTTTCATTATATCTTCCATTGATTCCGCTTTATTGCCCATATCATCGACCATTGTTTCGACTTGGTTATGTGTTTTGGAAAGGAATTTCTTTATCCTGGACGTACCGGTAACGCCGTCAACCTGTTCACAAAAAAGCCGCCAGGAGTTGCGTTTTGCCGTTCTAGTAATCTTGTTGTACTCTCTGAGTCTCTTATGATACTCATCCCAGTACACTGCTGCTCTCTTTCTTCGTGCTCTGTTGTAGAGCCTTCGGACATCCTTCCCAATATTACGAATCTCCCCTGTCATCCAGGGTTTTTCGTGCACATGTCGCCATTTCACTCCGATGGAGATTTATTTGGATGACCTGGATCATTGGTCATCCGATAAGTAGACTGATTGAGATTCGGCGCTTGTCCTGCCGATTCCCTGACACTTCATTGGCTCTGATACTACCCTATTCTCTCCTATATCATAACCAACAATATTTTGCTTGTCCTTGATTTCTTCGGCAAGCATGGTATCTCTTTCCACAGATGCTACCTGGTCGTTGGGTGGTTCCGATACTTCCTTCCTTTCCCCCCTATCGTCACCTACATTCCCCTCAGTTTCCGTAACGCTTCTTTCCACACCGGTCTGGAGGAGGTTAGTATCGCCGTTCTCTTTCCTCGGTTTCAATACTTTCTTCTCCTTCCCTGTGTGGTCGCTTGTAATTTTTGGCTTCTTCTTGAGTTCTTCACCAACTCTGGCCTTACCAATTTTGAAAAAGATCGCATTGGTAACAAAGAAGCACATACCTTTCGTCTTGGTTAGGGTGGCTATAGAGACTTGATCGAGGCCCACCACAATAAGAGTTCCATTACAGTCATTTTCCCTGTGAAAGACCTCCCACTTCTCGGTTTCCAGCCCTTTATTTTGGTTTCCCAAGACTTTGAGTATGCCTTCTGTCGGGCGAGAAGCAGCACGCCTTCCTTTGATATAGACTGTCGTTTTCGTAAGTTGAGGGATGTCATCTTTCTTGACTAGGCAAGCTATGCCATCCACCAACTCTTCAAGCGTCTTCACACATGCTGCTGTCGTCAACCTCAGCATGAGGAAGCCCCCTTTGAAATAGGAATTCATGATTTCGATCGATGGTCCATCTCTAGGGCAGAGTAGATGTTCATAGATCTTTTCGTCGACCAGATCTTCCACTTGAGATTGCAGGTCTTTTGGGATTTTACCAGATTCAGTACAGCGGTTGATAACTGCATAGCATAGCTCTTCCCTGTACTGCTTCTTGGCTATATTAGCATAAGAAGGTGCCACCATTTTCTTTCCGCCTGCCATTTTAGTGTTCTTTGAAGGGTTTGTAGCCTTAGCGGGCTTCGTTCCCTTCGCAGAATTCTCTGTGGCCGCGTTCGCTTCTTCCTTATTCGGATTTGCTTTCTCTATCTTCATTGGGTTTCTCTTACTAGAGTCCCCATTGAGAGATTTACAAGACTTATCCGAGAGCGATGTAATTGAAGACATGGAACTCTTCTGCTTTTTCATTGGCGTTGGAATAAACTGGTCTTCAGGGGATCTAATTCTCTTTTCCGTCTCCATGGATGTGGAAGGAGATTCAGACGTGCCTTGTAGATCGGTTTGCATCGTGGCCTTCTTATTTGCCTGGTTCAACCTTTGCAACTTACGTCGCTGTGCCCCGGACAACTTCTTTATTTTTGGTGTCAGCTTCGTACCGTCACTGACTTCTTCCGTTTTAGTATTTTCTAAAACAGTAGTGTTAACGGACTCGTTTGGATCAGATTCGGAGTCGCTGTTTCCATCTGTCTTTGAAGACTGGGTGGACTCCTCTTCTTCTTTTGCGTTTGGTTTGCCATAGTTGGCTAAATATGCTCTTGGTTCAATTCCATCGATTACAGGCGCCAAGGCATCCGCACCTGTTGGAATTAGCCCAGGATTGCAAGATGACGACTCCCGGTGACTCCTGGGTGGGTCATCGGCCGCCGGCCCTGAGGTTAAAGTCCCCTGCGCGGTAATGTGATTTTCATTGGGATGAAAATTCATAGATCCCGGTTGACTAAAACCCCGTTCGAATTTCCTGCTTTGGTTTTGCACCTCCACATGAGAAACTCGTAATAGGTACCTATTAAATTGCTACCTTATTTATTTTATTGAATTTATCCGAACAAGAAAAATACGTCTGTTCAGCTCGACGGTTGGAGTATTATGAACTGTTCCACAGTGTGGAGCAGGGTATAAAAATCTTATTGTAAATTGCACTTATTATTTAGAAAATACTTTACATTTCACAAGTAGTTTTATAGCATGACAAACGAATTTTTAACTACCAGTTAAGAAATTTTTTAAGGAAATTTCCATCGTATTTTGTAGGCCATGAACTAAACGATTGCTACTAAGAATTTGTAAAATTTCCTTTCGATTAGTTAATTTTCGTTGAAGATACGAAAAATGAACTAAAATTCTGGAAAAGTGCAAAATTAATACTTTGAATTAGCCTTGATATGCTAACGCAAACAAGTGAAAAATTAAATTTTGAAAATAAGGAAGTCCAAAAAGTTGGACCTGAAAATATTCAATTTTTGAGTGTGCAAGGTAAAACTTCACACAATTAGAGGAGATCACAGTGCCTCCAATTATTATTAATAGACTATGCCTAGATCTGCCAACGCGGACAAGTGTAAAATTTATTTATTTATTAGAGAATTTAAAACCATAATAAATTATGATATTAAATGAGATAGGTACTAACAACAAATGTTTTCGATCTAAAGTGCAAAATTAATACTTTAAAAATGAGGAAATCCAAAAAGTTTGATCTGGGAATATTGAATTTTTGAGTGTGCAAGGTAAAACTTCACACAAGTAGGACATAATGGTATGTCCAGTTATTACAAAAAATTGTACCTTGATCTGCTAACGCGGACAGGTTTTAAACCTTTGAAAATAAAGAAATCCAAGAAGTTGGATCTGAAAATATTAATTATAAGAAATTGAACTTAAAAAATCAAACAGTAAATAGTTACAATAGGAAATTAAAGGAACAGTAGATTACAACAGCTGGAATTTTAGCAATAGATGAGAACAGTAGGAGTTCAAACAGTAAATAGGGACAGTAGGAATTTAGAACGTAAAGATAAAACGGTAGAAATCATTTATAAACGAACATAATGTAAACATTTTCTGCAAACTAGGTAAGGAAAACCTCGTGGCTATCACACTATCACGTCAGAATATCCATGTCTTACAACAAGAGACACATTCGGACGTCGCAACAGTTCATAGTGAGATCTCCTTTACTTACCCCATCAAGACAATGGACAATCCTCTGAATTGCCTCAGACACCAAATAGTACTAGAGGAAGTATCGTTTGCCAGAAAGAGAAACTTCAATTTCACTTCAGAAAAGACCAGCATATCATTGAATCTTCGGATAGAAACGCTCTAATAGAAAAAATAAAGCTAGAAGTGAACACGAATGTGGTGAATGCAATACATTACGATTTAATAACGCTGGCTCTTGAATTTGTTAGACATTTTCCATCTACACTGAAAAAAAATGCTCGATTCAAAGTTTTTGTCTCTACACTAAAGATTTTTGTACGATTCCGAGCCAAAGAAACGGATACTTGGAATACACTTAGAAAACATTTATCTTTTAGATCTTAGTTTTGCGTACTTGATCCTAGGAATCAGGTTCTAGTTTATTAGTTTTTTCGGAGTTTTTCATATGCTCTATGAGCAACATTACCACTGCCGTACATAGTAGACGTGTTCTCAAAGCGCTCTGTTTCAATTGCAATTATGAGTAAGAGTAAACAATCATACCTTGCGAGTTAAAATTATTTACATACGACTTCTCAGTCCCATGTAGTATCGCGATTGTTGCCGCTTCCTGGACGTTGTCGGTGGTGCAAAAAAACTGAAAAACATTTTGCTAAAATATTACTATTTTGCCAAACAAAAGTTCACCGCTGGCAAAATTGTAAACAACAAATAACTAATTACGATAAAAAAACTATTGCCGTCCTTTGTGAGTGGAAAAAAGGAGTAAAAAAACAAGTACAGAGCAAACAATGCTAATAAAAAGCATCAAAAAAAAAGTGATTTAATATTGTTAATGAAGATAACATATACAATAATGAAGCCCAACCAAAACAGGGATGGGTAGATAAACCGCCTTCAATTAATATTGTACGCATCACAAGTTATGAAGCAATAACGAACGAATATTGAAATCAGTAAATATTCAAAATTACACCACAACTGCGTTGAATAATAACATAATGTTACTCCAATCTGATCTGAATAGCATGTATAGATGGTGCTCATCAAACATGATGGAACTGAACATAAGGAAATGCAAGCATATCTCTTTTTATAGATTAAATAATATCGACACAAATTATTACTTGAATGACACAATGCTTGAAACTGTTGAATCCTCTAAAGATCTTGGAATACTTTTGAATGGCAGGCTAGATTTTAGATCTCACATTTCTATGACTGTAAATAAGGCCTATGGATCATTAGGATTTGTCAAGCGCTGGAGTATGGAATTTTCTGACCCATTTGTTACAAGGAACTTATATACATCACTTGTGCGTCCTATCCTGGAATATGGATCTGTAATTTGGGACCCACAGTACCAAATTCATTGCAATCGTATTGATTGCACATTGAATACTTTCAACTGCTCCACATTGAATACTTTCGAACGAACTTTGAAAACAATGATCCACTTCGCCGTCTTTGTAATGAATTCAATAAATTTTATCATTATCTTGATTTGTCAGAAGAGAAATACAATATAAAGAAAAAGATAACATTATTATTAAATACTTGATATATTAACAAACCATATGTATATAATGTAATATATTAGTGTTAGTCTGTAAGGGTTTATTCCATAGATGAAAATGAAAAAAAAAAAAAACAAGTATATACGGCCGTAGTTCGGCCAGGCCGAAGCCTATGTACCCTCCATCATGGATTGCGTAGAAACTTTTTCTAAACACTGCCACCCACAATCGAATTACTTAAGTTGCGGTAACGTTTGCCGATGGCAAGGTATCTTAAAACCTCCTAACACCATCTTCTAAATTGTATGTAAGTCCATACGTGGTATATATTAAATCAAAAAAGATCCATCCAATACGTATATAATTCAGTTTGACAAAGTAGACATAACATTTTGACAAAATTTTTTACAGAAATAAAATTTTAACAAAATTTTCTATAGAAACAAAAATGTTCACAAAATTTTCTATAGAAAGAAAATTTTGGCAAAAATGTCTACAGAAATAAAATTTTAACAAAATTTTCTATAGAAATAAACTTTTGACAAAATTTTCTATAGAAATAAAATCTTGGTAGATTATTTTTGGCTCGAGTGGCAACCATGATTATGAACCGAATAAAATTTGAACAAAATTTTCTATAGAAATAAAATTTTGACAATGATGAAAATTTTATTATGAACCGAATAAAAATAAAAACAACCCCACGCTCATGTATACACAACAAAATGCAAGTAACATCATCTTTACATTAATCACATTCCACTATTCCGATAAAGATCTCTGTACTATGCATTAGTTCATCGCATCTGCTGACAATTTACTCTAAGAATAATATTCGTAAAGGCACACCAGTTTATGAACGATGAAACGTTTAACTTAAAATTTGCAAAATTTTCATGAAATGTTATCTACCATTTTTGACGAAAATGTCTATAAATTTAATTACATGTGAACTACAAATATTTCATTGGGTAATTTTTTACCAACAATTATTAACTATAGGAATTGTCAGTAAGAAATTGCTATCCACTTTCAAGTTCATTTTTCGTAAAAAAAATATTTTCTCATACAAAACAAGTAAGGAAAGTCTAAAGTCGGGCGGGGCCGACTATATTATACCCTGCACCACTTTGTAGATCTAAATTTTCGATACCATATCACATCCGTCAAATATGTTGGGGGCTATATATAAAGGTTTGTCCCAAATACATACATTTAAATATCACTCGATCTGAACAGAATTTGATAGACTTCTACAAAATCTATAGACTCAAAATTTAAGTCGGCTAATGCACTAGGGTGGAACACAATTTTAGTAAAAAAATATGGGAAACGTTTAAATCTGAAGCAATTTTAAGGAAACTTCGAAAAAGTTTATTTATGTTTTATCGCTCGATATACATGTATTAGAAGTTTAGGAAAATTAGAGTCATTTTTACAACTTTTCGACTAAGCAGTGGCGATTTTACAAGGAAAATGTTGGTATTTTGACCATTTTTGTCGAAATCAGAAAAACATATATATGGGAGCTATATCTAAATCTGAACCGATTTCAACCAAATTTGGCACGCATAGCAACAATGCTTATTCTACTCCCTGTAGAAAATTTCAACTAAATCGGTGTTAAAAATTGGCCTCTGTGGTCATATGAGTGTAAATCGGGCGAAAGAGTGTAAATCGGGCGAAAGATTCGAAAAAGTTTATTTATGATTTATCGCTCGATATACATGTATTAGAAGTTTAGGAAAATTAGAGTCATTTTTACAACTTTTCGACTAAGCAGTGGCGATTTTACAAGGAAAATGTTGGTATTTTGACCATTTTTGTCGAAATCAGAAAAACATATATATGGGAGCTATATCTAAATCTGAACCGATTTCAACCAAATTTGGCACGCATAGCAACAATGCTTGTTCTACTCTCTGTACAAAATTTCAACTAAATCGGAGTTAAAAATTGGCCTCTGTGGTCATATGAGTGTAAATCGGGCGAAAGATATATATGGGAGCTATATCTAAATCTGAACCGATTTCAACCAAATTTGACACGCATAGCAATAATGCTAATTCTACTCCCTGTGCAAAATTTCAACTAAATCGGAGTTAAAAATTGGCCTCTGTGGTCATATGAGTGTAAATCGGGCGAAAGCTATATATGGGAGATATATCTAAATCTGAACCGATTTCAACCAAATTTGGCACGCATAGCAATAATGCGAATTCTACTCCTTGTGCAAAATTTCAACTAAATCGGAGCAAAAAATTGGCCTCTATGGTCAAATGAGTGTAAATCGGCCGAAAGCTATATATGGGAGCTATATCTAAATCTGAACCGATTTCTTTCAAAGTCAATAGGGATCTATTCTGAGCCAAAGCACATACTTGTGCCAAATTTGAAGTCGATTGGACTAAAACTGCGACCTAGACTTTGATTACAAAAATGTGTTCACGGACAGACGGACAGACGGACATCGCTATATCGACTCAAGAGCCCACCCTGAGCATTTTTGCCAAAGACACCATGTGTCTATCTCGTCTCCTTCTGGGTGTTGCAAACATATGCA
The DNA here is from genome assembly GCF_050003625.1 of Haematobia irritans. Taxonomy (NCBI): domain Eukaryota; kingdom Metazoa; phylum Arthropoda; class Insecta; order Diptera; family Muscidae; genus Haematobia; species Haematobia irritans. Next base: position 68,064,120 of record NC_134400.1, read on the forward strand.
CTAACTTATAATACCCTGTTCCACAGTGTGGAACAAAGTTGGACCTGAAAATATTCAATTTTTGAGTGTGCAAGGTAAAACTTCACACAATTAGAGGAGATCACAGTGCCTCCAATTATTATTAATAGACTATGCCTAGATCTGCCAACGCGGACAAGTGTAAAATTTATTTATTTATTAGAGAATTTAAAACCATAATAAATTATGATATTAAATGAGATAGGTACTAACAACAAAGGTTTTCGATCTAAAGTGCAAAATTAATACTTTAAAAATGAGGAAATCCAAAAAGTTGGATCTGGGAATATTGAATTTTTGAGTGTGCAAGGTAAAACTTCACACAAGTAGGACATAATGGTATTTCCAGTTATTACAAAAAATTGTACCTTGATCTGCTAACGCGGACAGGTACAAAATTAAACCTTTGAAAATAAAGAAATCCAAGAAGTTGGATCTGAAAATATTAATTATAAGAAATTGAACATAAAAAATCAAACAGTAAATAGTGACAATAGGAAATTAAAGGAACAGTAGATTACAACAGCTGGAATTTTAGCAATAGATGAGAACAGTAGGAGTTCAAACAGTAAATAGGGACAGTAGGAATTTAGAACGTAAAGATAAAACGGTAGAAATCATTTATAAACGAACATAATGTAAACATTTTCTGCAAACTAGGTAAGGAAAACCTCGTGGCTATCACACTATCACGTCAGAATATCCATGTCTTACAACAAGAGACACATTCGGACGTCGCAACAGTTCATAGTGAGATCTCCTTTACTTACCCCATCAAGACAATGGACAATCCTCTGAATTGCCTCAGACACCAAATAGTACTAGAGGAAGTATCGTTTGCCAGAAAGAGAAACTTCAATTTAACTTCAGAAAAGACCAGCATATCATTGAATCTTCGGATAGAAACGCTCTAATAGAAAAAATAAAGCTAGAAGTGAACACGAATGTGGTGAATGCAATACATTACGATTTAATAACGCTGGCTCTTGAACTTGTTAGACATTTTCCATCTACACTGAAAAAAAATGCTCGATTCAAAGTTTTTGTCTCTACACTAAAGATTTTTGTACGATTCCGAGCCAAAGAAACGGATACTTGGAATACACTTAGAAAACATTTATCTTTTAGATCTTAGTTTTGCGTACTTGATCCTAGGAATCAGGTTCTAGTTTATTAGTTTTTTCGGAGTTTTTCTTCATATGCTCTATGAGCAACATTACCACTGCCGTACATAGTAGACGTGTTCTCAAAGCGCTCTGTTTCAATTGTAATTATGAGTAAGAGTAAACAATCATACCTTGCGAGTTCAAATTATTTACATACGACTTCTCAGTCCCATGTAGTATCGCGATTGTTGCCGCTTCCTGGACGTTGTCGGTGGTGCAAAAAAACTGAAAAACATTTTGCTAAAATATTACTATTTTGCCAAACAAAAGTTCACCGCTGGCAAAATTGTAAACAACAAATAACTAATTACGATAAAAAAAACTATTGCCGTCCTTTGTGAGTGGAAAAAAGGAGTAAAAAAACAAGTACAGAGCAAACAATGCTAATAAAAAGCATAAAAAAAAGTGATATTAATATTGTTAATGAAGATAACATATACAATGATGAATCCCAACCAAAACAGGGATGGGTAGATAAACCGCCTTCAATTAATATTGTACGCATCACAAGTTATGAAGCAATAACGAACGAATATTGAAATCAGTAAATATTCAAAATTACACCACAACTGCGTTGAATAATAACATAATGTTACTCCAATCTGATCTGAATAGCATGTATAGATGGTGCTCATCAAACATGATGGAACTGAACATAAGGAAATGCAAGCATATCTCTTTTTATAGATTAAATAATATCGACACAAATTATTACTTGAATGACACAATGCTTGAAACTGTTGAATCCTCTAAAGATCTTGGAATACTTTTGAATGGCAGGCTAGATTTTAGATCTCACATTTCTATGACTGTAAATAAGGCCTATGGATCATTAGGATTTGTCAAGCGCTGGAGTATGGAATTTTCTGACCCATTTGTTACAAGGAACTTATATACATCACTTGTGCGTCCTATCCTGGAATATGGATCTGTAATTTGGGACCCACAGTACCAAATTCATTGCAATCGTATTGATTGCACATTGAATACTTTCAACTGCTCCACATTGAATACTTTCGAACGAACTTTGAAAACAATGATCCACTTCGCCGTCTTTGTAATGAATTCAATAAATTTTATCATTACCTTGATTTGTCAGAAGAGAAATACAATATAAAGAAAAAGATAACATTATTATTAAATACTTGATATATTAACAAACCATATGTATATAATGTAATATATTAGTGTTAGTCTGTAAGGGTTTATTCCATAGATGAAAATGAAAAAAAAAAAACAAGTATATACGGCCGTAGTTCGGCCAGGCTGAAGCCTATGTACCCTCCATCATGGATTGCGTAGAAACTTTTTCTAAACACTGCCACCCACAATCGAATTACTTAAGTTGCGGTAACGCTTGCCGATGGCAAGGTATCTTAAAACCTCCTAACACCATCTTCTAAATTGTATGTAAGTCCATACGTGGTATATATTAAATCAAAAAAGATCCATCCAATACGTATATAATTCAGTTTGACAAAGTAGACATAACATTTTGACAAAATTTTTTACAGAAATAAAATTTTAACAAAATTTTCTATAGAAACAAAAATGTTCACAAAATTTTCTATAGAAAGAAAATTTTGGCAAAAATGTCTACAGAAATAAAATTTTAACAAAATTTTCTATAGAAAAATAAATTTGAACAAAATTTTCTATAGAAATAAAATTTTGACAATGATGAAAATTTTATTATGAACCGAATAAAAATAAAAACAACCCCACGCTCATGTATACACAACAAAACGCAAGTAACATCATCTTTACATTAATCACATTCCACTATTCCGATAAAGATCTCTGTACTATGCATTAGTTCATCGCATCTGCTGACAATTTACTCTAAGAATAATATTCGTAAAGGCACACCAGTTTATGAACGATGAAACGTTTAACTTAAAATTTGCAAAATTTTCATGAAATGTTATCTACCATTTTTGACGAAAATGTCTATAAATTTAATTACATGTGAACTACAAATATTTCATTGGGTAATTTTTTACCAACAATTATTAACTATAGGAATTGTCAGTAAGAAATTGCTATCCACTTTCAAGTTCATTTTTCGTAAAAAAAATATTTTCTCATACAAAACAAGTAAGGAAAGTCTAAAGTCGGGCGGGGCCGACTATATTATACCCTGCACCACTTTGTAGATCTAAATTTTCGATACCATATCACATCCGTCAAATATGTTGGGGGCTATATATAAAGGTTTGTCCCAAATACATACATTTAAATATCACTCGATCTGAACAGAATTTGATAGACTTCTACAAAATCTATAGACTCAAAATTTAAGTCGGCTAATGCACTAGGGTGGAATACAATTTTAGTAAAAAAAATATGGGAAACGTTTAAATCTGAAGCAATTTTAAGGAAACTTCGAAAAAGTTTATTTATGTTTTATCGCTCGATATACATGTATTAGAAGTTTAGGAAAATTAGAGTTATTTTTACAACTTTTCGACTAAGCAGTGGCGATTTTACAAGGAAAATGTTGGTATTTTGACCATTTTTGTCGAAATCAGAAAAACATATATATGGGAGCTATATCTAAATCTGAACCGATTTCAACCAAATTTGGCACGCATAGCAACAATGCTTATTCTACTCCCTGTAGAAAATTTCAACTAAATCGGTGTTAAAAATTGGCCTCTGTGGTCATATGAGTGTAAATCGGGCGAAAGATATATATGGGAGCTATATCTAAATATGAACCGATTTCAACCAAATTTGATACGCATAACAATAATGCTAATTCTACTCCCTGTGCAAAATTTCAACTAAATCGGAGTTAAAAATTGGCCTCTGTGGTCATATGAGTGTAAATCGGGCGAAAGCTATATATGGGAGATATATCTAAATCTGAACCAATTTCAACCAAATTTGGCACGCATAGCTACAATGCTAATTCTACTCCTTGTGCAAAATTTCAACTAAATCGGAGCAAAAAATTGGCCTCTATGGTGAAATGAGTGTAAATCGGCCGAAAGCTATATATGGGAGCTATATCTAAATCTGAACCGATTTCAACCAAATTTGGCACGCATAGCTACAATGCTAATTCCACTCTCTGTGCAAAATTTCAATCAAATTGGGGTAAAACTCTGGCTTCTGGGGCCGTATTTGTCCATATCGGGCGAAAGATATATATGGGAGCTATATCTAAATCTGAACCGATTTCAACCAAATTTGACACGCATAGCAATAATGCTAATTCTACTCCCTGTGCAAAATTTCAACTAAATCGGAGTTAAAAATTGGCCTCTGTGGTCATATGAGTGTAAATCGGCCGAAAGCTATATATGGGAGCTATATCTAAATCCTAACCGATTTCAACCAAATTTGGCACGCATAGCTACAATGCTAATTCCACTCTCTGTGCAAAATTTCAATCAAATTGGGGTAAAACTCTGGCTTCTGGGACCGTATTAGTCCATATCGGGCGAAAGATATATATGGGAGCTATATCTAAATCTGAACCGATTTCAATAAAATTTGGCACACTTGACTACAGTACTAATTGTTCTTCTTGTGCAAAATTTTAAGCAAATTAAGCAAAAATTAGGACGTGTTTTTTAATAGCGGATAAAATCATCGTAATAAGTACCTACTACGAATTTCAAGTGTGGTGGGATATTAGGCCACCATGCAGAGAAATTCAAAGACATCCACTGGGTTGCTAACTTCAGGGCCCAGTGGACGGGTATTGACTGGAGTTATAAATTTGGGCAATGACAAAGAGTTAGGCCCAATTAGTCGACCTGTAGACGGGTCGACAGGTGGCGACAATTTGACAAGTCGGACCTTTTCCAAGGTAACGGCATCAAAAGGAGGTAATCCCTCACGAAAGAGATTCAAAGAACGCAGAAATGCTTTGTTTATCCTAAAGAAATTAGGATCCGTCGACCCAAGCACGTTGTCGGCTAAACAAAGCGATTCCTTAAAATGGGCTCAAGGAATTCTTGAGGCTGGAAAAAGGGAACGATCACCGGATGAGCTGCCATCCTCCAAAAGGGATCAACGATCGTTTGCCTCAGTTGCTAAAGACAGCCTTGTGATGGCTATCATAAATAAAGGAGCATTGGACGGTATGGTTCCAAAGCAAAAATGGGGGGAAATTGAGAATGCTTTGTCTGGCGTCTACTCACAGGTGCTGGAAAAGTTTCCCGGCCCAGATCCTCGACACCAAGAGGCTGGTTGGCATCAAGGACGATTTAAGCTAGTCGCATTTGAGGACCAGAGGTCTATAGAATGTTTTAAAGCTGCTCTGATACTAATTGGTGAAGTTTGGGAAGGAGCTGCTCTAGAGTTAGTCGAGAAGAAAGACATACCGGCTAGACCAAGAGCACATGCGTGGGTACCTGCAAACCCTCCTGACCCTGAATCTATTTTAAATAGACTGAAACAATGCAATCCAGCTGATTGGAAGGTTGGCCGTTTGGATGAAGTGGATGGGCCAAGACGGCATGCAGTGTTTATATTGAACACTCAGTCTTTGCCACATCTAGCAAAGTCCCAGGGCCGTGTATGTTATGGCTTTCATTATATCCAAATGAAGGTGTATAAAAACGATCAGCTAAAGGATTCAGAAATTGACAAGCCTCTGTCTGAATCAGAAATAAGCGGATCCTCTTGCGAAGTCGAGGGGGATACCAAGACATTTGAAGACATGGATAGATACCGTATGCGTGAGGAGGCTTCTACTGCCTCAGAACTCACCAAAGTTGAACCTATGGTTATTGCGAGAGTCACCGATATCTCTGAAGAGGACATTCTTGATGACTCGATTGAAGCGGCTGATGTGACGGTTGTTGAAAATCTCGATGGTCCTACGGATCCTCCAGATAAATCTTCATCATTGTAAGGCTGCATGTGCTGCCTTAAAAGTTCTCCTGATGAAAGGGGACATAGATATAGTTCTTATTCAAGAACCATATGTTTATAAAAACAAAATATGTGAATTAAGTACTCCGGGGTTCAAACTATTGCAGTATACTGGTAATGATGTAAATCGAGCCTGTATAATTGTTAAAAACGAGCTAAACTTGTTTCTGCTTCCTTCAATGTGCAATACAGACACTGTCGTTGCAAGTTTAGAAATAGCCAAATGCAAATATTGGGTATCTTCGGTCTACATGGGACATGACAGGGAGATGCCTCCATATGCCGTTAAGACATTAGTGGAGGAGTCACTGAAAACAAAGACGAAACTCATTATGGGATGCGATTCGAATGCACATCATAGTATATGGGGAAGTAGTGATACTAATGCAAGGGGAGAGTCGCTAATAGAGTTTATTTTGCGTACTAATCTGGTAGTTTGCAACAAGGGAGATGTCCCAACCTTTGTCACTAAAAACAGGCAAGAGGTTTTGGACATCACCTTGGCCTCGCAAGAACTGAATGAAATGATATCTGAGTGGCAGGTTTTAAGTGAACACAGCTTCTCAGATCATCGCTACATCAGTTTCAAATTTGATGTTCATATCACCAAGATCATATTTCCGCCAAATGTTAGGAAAGCTGACTGGAATAGGTATAGGGAATCGTTCAATATGATGATACCGGAAATAACAGAGACAAATATGAGAAATGTGCAAGATATCGAACACGCAGTGGAGCGGATTACTAAGGCCTTCAACATCTCACTGAAAGCTGCATGCCCTAGAGGAAAGCCAAGGGGGAAACATCGACCACCATGGTCCACCAAAGTCCACCAGAGCCCCTGAGGACTGGGACGCTTACAAGAAGAATCTGAGAGGATACAAGCGAGAACTGAGAAAGGCTCAGCATAACTCTTGGAATGCTTACTGCAGCAGTATTGAGAATACGTCCGAGGCTTCCAGACTACGGAAGGTTCTAGCATCCACCAACTTTGCTCCAGGTTTCATTAAAACATCGGAGGGCAATTGGACAACGTCCAGTGAGGAGACGCTGGAGGTACTATTGGACACACATTTTCCTGGAAATCAGACGGTTGAACCATGTACTGGCGGTGCCACAGTTGCTCAGCGGTCGTTTCCTGTCGAGGAAATTGTATCGGAAACTAGAATAAGATGGGCGCTAAATAGCTTTGGACCATTCAAATCCCCTGGACCTGATGGAATTACTCCGGCGGAGTTACAAGCTGTAACTGACAAAATTATCCCCTGGTTGTCGGTGATATATAAAGGATGTATCAACTTATCATATATCCCAGGAAAGTGGAGGGAAACAAAAGTCGTTTTCATACCTAAAGCGGGAAAAGCCTCTCACTCGAGGGCGAAGGATTTCCGACCAATCAGCTTATCATCATTCCTACTTAAGACTCTGGAGAGGATGATAGATATTTATCTTAGAACTAGCATCGATTCAAGTTTGTTCTCGAAACGACAGCATGCATACTCGAAGGGCAGGTCTACTGAGACCGCACTACATGAACTAGTCAGCTTTATTGAAAGCTCACTATCTGTCAAAGAATACACAATCGTGGCGTTTCTAGACATCGAAGGGGCGTTCAATAATGTCCATCCGAGGTCGATATTAAATGGACTGACAACTCTGAATGTTGATCCATGTATACTCAGGCTGTTAGACGAACTGCTAATGAAGAGACGTATTTCAGCCACACTAGGACAAGCAAACATACAAAAGTATGTGAACAGAGGCACTCCCCAAGGAGGAGTTCTATCACCTCTTCTTTGGAATGTTGCTATAAATAGCCTTCTGGTTACTCTAGAAAAACAAAGGATAAAAGTGGTGGCATACGCAGATGATGTAGCTCTGGCAGTCAGGGGAAAATTCCCATCCACAATCAGAGATATTATTCAGAGGGCCCTCCGGATGACTGAACAATGGGCGAAAGACAATGGTCTTGGGGTAAATCCTGCAAAGACAGAATTAGTCATGTACTGCAAAGATCGCAAGGCTCCCACGGTTAGGCCTATTTCCTTAGGGGGTATTGAAATTCCCTTTGGTGATTGTGCAAAATACCTTGGCGTTATTTTGGACAGGAAGCTGAACTTTAAGCTTAATATTGAAGAAAGGGCGAGGAAGGCAACTGTAGCTTTGTACTCGTGCAAAAAGGCAATAGGAAAAAAGTGGGGACTAAAACCAAAAATTGTGCATTGGCTATACACGGCAGTGGTTAGACCTATAATGCTATATGGTGTTGTAGTCTGGTGGCCGGCACTTCAGAAACCGACTGGTTTAGATAAAGTTCAGCGTATGGCGTGTTTGTGTATTTCAGGCGCATTCAGCAAGACAGGAACAAATTCCCTTAATGTCATGATGCATCTATTGCCTTTAGACATTTTGGCCAAACAGTCAGCTGCAACAACGGCTGTGCGGTTGCGCGAACTATCGCTGTGGTCGGAAAATGGTTACGGTCACAGTTCTGTCCTCAAAATAATGTCAGATGTGCCTAACGTAGTGGATTACACTTTGGCGAGTCCACTTTTCGACAAAAAGTTTGAGACTCTAATCCCCAACAGTGAGGCGTGGTGCACACAGACCCCGGGGAATAAAGAATATATAGATTTCTACACTGATGGCTCCAAATTGGATGGACAAGTGGGTTTCGGAGTATATTCTAATGATCTGGAACTTCAAATAGCTAAAAGATTACCTAATCACTGTAGTGTTTTTCAGGCTGAAATATTAGCAATAAGAGAGGTGGCGAATTGGCTGAGAAGTAATGTTCCAAAAAATGTGGGCATTAATATATACTCAGACAGTCAACCTGCAATTAAATCCTTGGACTCTGTGTTCCTCAACTCGAAAACGGCCATCGATTGCCGCAAATCTCTCAATGAGATGGCTGAGCAGTACAATATTCACCTAATATGGGTGCCTGGCCATAGGAACATACCGGGGAACTGCGAAGCGGATGAGTTGGCAAGGCTAGGGACTACCTTACATATTCCAGGGGAACTGGAATTTGTTGGTATGCCCATAGCTACCTGCAAGCTCATGCTGCGTGAGAAGGCTGTTATGATGGCAAATGTTCGATGGGAGAATTGCAAGGGTGGTAACGACACCAAGCAAATATGGCCCCATTTCAACTTAAACCGCACACTAGATATGCTAATGTTGTCGAGACGTCAGGTATCACTCCTGATATCTGCTATAACGGGTCGCTGCCTGATAGGAGATTTTGCAAAAACTATTGGCGCGAAGTATAATGACTATTGTATGAGCTGTCATGATGCGGAGGAAAAAGAATCAATTAAACACCTCTTGTGCGAGTGTCCTGCATTTTGTGTAAAGCGCAAGCAACTTTTAGGAGCATATAGCTTCAGATTACTGGCGGATCTGGAAAACGTTAACTTAAGCAGTCTGCTAATATTTTTGGAACAATCTGGTTGGTTCAACAAAGAAAAATAATCAAGAGGGTTCAGCGGTTAAAACTAGAAGTGCCCATATGTAATAGGTACTTTTAGTTAATGTGGTATCACAATGGACTGAATAGTCTAAGTGAGCCTGAGTCTTGGTCGGGCTGCCACTTTAACCTAACCTAACCTAACCTAGGTTAAAACTCTTGCTTCTGGGGCCATATAAGTCCATATCGGGCGAAATATATGTATGGGAGCTATATCTAAATCTGAACCGATTTCTTTCAAAATCAATAGGGATCTATTCTGAGCCAAAACACATACAGTATGTCAAGAAAGTCTTTTGACATTGCCAAATATTTCAAATTCTAGAAATAATTGAAATATTAAATATTTTATTAAATTTTTAATTCTGTGTACGTATGTATACTTTGCAAAATACATAATAAAATATTTTTTTAAAATTTCATTATATTTAATTTTGGAAAAAAACATAATTTTTATCCCATTGTCAAAACACTTTCTTGACAAACTGTACTTGTGCCGAATTTGAAGTCGATTGGACTAAAACTGCGATCTAGACTTTGATTACAAAAATGTGTTCACGGACAGACGGACATCGCTATATCGACTCAAGAGCCCACCCTGAGCATTTTTGCCAAAGACACCATGTGTCTATCTCGTCTCCTTCTGGGTGTTGCAAACATATGCACTAACTTATAATACCCTGTTCCACAGTGTGGAGCAGGGTATAAATATGGGAAACGTTTAAATCTGAAGCAATTTTAAGGAAACTTCGAAAAAGTTTATTTATGATTTATCGCTCGATATACATGTATTAGAAGTTTAGGAAAATTAGAGTCATTTTTACAACTTTTCGACTAAGCAGTGGCGATTTTACAAGGAAAATGTTGGTATTTTGACCATTTTTGTCGAAATCAGAAAAACATATATATGGGAGCTATATCTAAATCTGAACCGATTTCAACCAAATTTGGCACGCATAGCAACAATGCTTATTCTACTCCCTGTACAAAATTTCAACTAAATCGGAGTTAAAAATTGGCCTCTGTGGTCATATGAGTGTAAATCGGGCGAAAGATATATATGGGAGCTATATCTAAATCTGAACCGATTTCAACCAAATTTGGCACGCATAGCTACAATGCTAATTCTACTCCCTGTGCAAAATTGGGGTAAAACTCTGGCTTCTGGGACCGTATTAGTCCATATCGGGCGAAAGATATATATGGGAGCTTTATCTAAATCTGAACCGATTTCAATAAAATTTGGCACACTTGACTACAGTACTAATTGTTCTTCTTGTGCAAAATTTTAAGCAAATTAGGTTAAAACTCTGGCTTCTGGGGCCATATAAGTCCATATCGGGCGAAATATATATATGGGAGCTATATCTAAATCTGGACCGATGTCTTTCAAAGTCAATAGGGATCTATTCTGAGCCAAAGCACATACTTGTGCCAAATTTGAAGTCGATTGGACTAAAACTGCGACCTAGACTTTGATTACAAAAATGTGTTCACGGACAGACGGACATCGCTATATCGACTCAAAAACCCACCCTGAGCATTTTTGCCAAAGACACCATGTGTCTATCTCGTCTCCTTCTGGGTGTTGCAAACATATGCACTAACTTCTAATACCCTGTTCCACAGTGTGGAGCAGGGTATAATAATCTTATTGTAAATTGCACTTATTATTTAGAAAATACTTTACATTTCACAAGTAGTTTTATAGCATGACAAACGAATTTTTAACTACCAGTTAAGAAATTTTTTAAGGAAATTTCCATCGTATTTTGTAGGCCATGAACTAAACGATTGCTACTAAGAATTTGTAAAATTTCCTTTCGAGTATTTAAGTTTTGTTGAAGATACGAAAAATGAACTAAAATTCTGGAAAAGAGCAAAATTAATACTTTGAATTAGCCTTGATTTGCTAACGCAAACAAGTGAAAAATTAAATTTTGAAAATAAGGAAGTCCAAAAAGTTGGACCTGAAAATATTCAATTTTTGAGTGTGCAAGGTAAAACTTCACACAATTAGAGGAGATCACAGTGCCTCCAATTATTATTAATAGACTATGCCTAGATCTGCCAACGCGGACAAGTGTAAAATTTATTCATTTATTAGAGAATTTAAAACCATAATAAATTATGATATTAAATGAGATAGGTACTAACAACAAAGGTTTTCGATCTAAAGTGCAAAATTAATACTTTAAAAATGAGGAAATCCAAAAAGTTGGATCTGGGAATATTGAATTTTTGAGTGTGCAAGGTAAAACTTCACACAAGTAGGACATAATGGTATTTCCAGTTATTACAAAAAATTGTACCTTGATCTGCTAACGCGGACAGGTACAAAATTAAACCTTTGAAAATAAAGAAATCCAAGAAGTTGGATCTGAAAATATTAATTATAAGAAATTGAACTTAAAAAATCAAACAGTAAATAGTGACAATAGGAAATTAAAGGAACAGTAGATTACAACAGCTGGAATTTTAGCAATAGATGAGAACAGTAGGAGTTCAAACAGTAAATAGGGACAGTAGGAATTTAGAACGTAAAGATAAAACGGTAGAAATAATTTATAAACGAACATAATGTAAACATTTTCTGCAAACTAGGTAAGGAAAACCTCGTGGCTATCACACTATCACGTCAGAATATCCATGTCTTACAACAAGAGACACATTCGGACGTCGCAACAGTTCATAGTGAGATCTCCTTTACTTACCCCATCAAGACAATGGACAATCCTCTGAATTGCCTCAGACACCAAATAGTACTAGAGGAAGTATCGTTTGCCAGAAAGAGAAACTTCAATTTAACTTCAGAAAAGACCAGCATATCATTGAATCTTCGGATAGAAACGCCCTAATAGAAAAAATAAAGCTAGAAGTGAACACGAAATTTAATAACGCTGCCTCTTGAACTTGTTAGACATTTTCCATCTACACTGAAAAAAAATGCTCGATTCAAAGTTTTTGTCTCTACACTAAAGATTTTTGTACGATTCCGAGCCAAAGAAACGGATACTTGGAATACACTTAGAAAACATTTATCTTTTAGATCTTAGTTTTGCGTACTTGATCCTAGGAATCAGGTTCTAGTTTATTAGTTTTTTCGGAGTTTTTCTTCATATGCTCTATGAGCAACATTACCACTGCCGTACATAGTAGACGTGTTCTCAAAGCGCTCTGTTTCAATTGTAATTATGAGTAAGAGTAAACAATCATACCTTGCGAGTTCAAATTATTTACATACGACTTCTCAGTCCCATGTAGTATCGCGATTGTTGCCGCTTCCTGGACGTTGTCGGTGGTGCAAAAAAAACTGAAAAACATTTTGCTAAAATATTACTATTTTGCCAAACAAAAGTTCACCGCTGGCAAAATTGTAAACAACAAATAACTAATTACGATAAAAAAAACTATTGCCGTCCTTTGTGAGTGGAAAAAAGGAGTAAAAAAACAAGTACAGAGCAAACAATGCTAATAAAAAGCATAAAAAAAAAGTGATATTAATATTGTTAATGAAGATAACATATACAATGATGAATCCCAACCAAAACAGGGATGGGTAGATAAACCGCCTTCAATTAATATTGTACGCATCACAAGTTATGAAGCAATAACGAACGAATATTGAAATCAGTAAATATTCAAAATTACACCACAACTGCGTTGAATAATAACATAATGTTACTCCAATCTGATCTGAATAGCATGTATAGATGGTGCTCATCAAACATGATGGAACTGAACATAAGGAAATGCAAGCATATCTCTTTTTATAGATTAAATAATATCGACACAAATTATTACTTGAATGACACAATGCTTGAAACTGTTGAATCCTCTAAAGATCTTGGAATACTTTTGAATGGCAGGCTAGATTTTAGATCTCACATTTCTATGACTGTAAATAAGGCCTATGGATCATTAGGATTTGTCAAGCGCTGGAGTATGGAATTTTCTGACCCATTTGTTACATGGAACTTATATACATCACTTGTGCGTCCTATCCTGGAATATGGATCTGTAATTTGGGACCCACAGTACCAAATTCATTGCAATCGTATTGATTGCACATTGAATACTTTCAACTGCTCCACATTGAATACTTTCGAACGAACTTTGAAAACAATGATCCACTTCGCCGTCTTTGTAATGAATTCAATAAATTTTATCATTATCTTGATTTGTCAGAAGAGAAATACAATATAAAGAAAAAGATAACAGTATTATTAAATACTTGATATATTAACAAACCATATGTATATAATGTAATATATTAGTGTTCGTCTGTAAGGGTTTATTCCATAGATGAAAATGAAAAAAACAAGTATATACGGCCGTAGTTCGGCCAGGCCGAAGCCTATGTACCCTCCATCATGGATTGCGTAGAAACTTTTTCTAAACACTGCCACCCACAATCGAATTACTTAAGTTGCGGTAACGCTTGCCGATGGCAAGGTATCTTAAAACCTCCTAACACCATCTTCTAAATTGTATGTAAGTCCATACGTGGTATATATTAAATCAAAAAAGATCCATCCAATACGTATATAATTCAGTTTGACAAAGTAGACATAACATTTTGACAAAATTTTTTACAGAAATAAAATTTTAACAAAATTTTCTATAGAAATAAACTTTTGACATAATTTTCTATAGAAATAAAATCTTGGTAGATTATTTTTGGCTCGAGTGGCAACCATGATTATGAACCGAATAAAATTTGAACAAAATTTTCTATAGAAATAAAATTTTGACAATGATGAAAATTTTATTATGAACCGAATAAAAATAAAAACAACCCCACGCTCATGTATACACAACAAAACGCAAGTAACATCATCTTTACATTAATCACATTCCACTATTCCGATAAAGATCTCTGTACTATGCATTAGTTCATCGCATCTGCTGACAATTTACTCTAAGAATAATATTCGTAAAGGCACACCAGTTTATGAACGATGAAACGTTTAACTTAAAATTTGCAAAATTTTCATGAAATGTTATCTACCATTTTTGACGAAAATGTCTATAAATTTAATTACATGTGAACTAAAAATATTTCATTGGGTAATTTGTTACCAACAATTATTAACTATAGGAATTGTCAGTAAGAAATTGCTATCCACTTTCAAGTTCATTTTTCGTAAAAGAAATATTTTCTCATACAAAACAAGTAAGGAAAGTCTAAAGTCGGGCGGGGCCGACTATATTATACCCTGCACCACTTTGTAGATCTAAATTTTCGATACCATATCACATCCGTCAAATATGTTGGGGGCTATATATAAAGGTTTGTCCCAAATACATACATTTAAATATCACTCGATCTGAACAGAATTTGATAGACTTCTACAAAATCTATAGACTCAAAATTTAAGTCGGCTAATGCACTAGGGTGGAACACAATTTTAGTAAAAAAAATATGGGAAACGTTTAAATCTGAAGCAATTTTAAGGAAACTTCGAAAAAGTTTATTTATGTTTTATCGCTCGATATACATGTATTAGAAGTTTAGGAAAATTAGAGTTATTTTTACAACTTTTCGACTAAGCAGTGGCGATTTTACAAGGAAAATGTTGGTATTTTGACCATTTTTGTCGAAATCAGAAAAACATATATATGGGAGCTATATCTAAATCTGAACCGATTTCAACCAAATTTGGCACGCATAGCAACAATGCTTATTCTACTCCCTGTAGAAAATTTCAACTAAATCGGTGTTAAAAATTGGCCTCTGTGGTCATATGAGTGTAAATCGGGCGAAAGATATATATGGGAGCTATATCTAAATATGAACCGATTTCAACCAAATTTGACACGCATAGCAATAATGCTAATTCTACTCCCTGTGCAAAATTTCAACTAAATCGGAGTTAAAAATTGGCCTCTGTGGTCATATGAGTGTAAATCGGGCGAAAGCTATATATGGAAGATATATCTAAATCTGAACCAATTTCAACCAAATTTGGCACGCATAGCTACAATGCTAATTCTACTCCTTGTGCAAAATTTCAACTAAATCGGAGCAAACAATTGGCCTCTATGGTGAAATGAGTGTAAATCGGCCGAAAGCTATATATGGGAGCTATATCTAAATCTGAACCGATTTCAACCAAATTTGGCACGCATAGCTACAATGCTAATTCCACTCTTTGTGCAAAATTTCAATCAAATTGGGGTAAAACTCTGGCTTCTGGGGCCGTATTAGTCCATATCGGGCGAAAGATATATATGGGAGCTATATCTAAATCTGAACCGATTTCAACCAAATTTGACACGCATAGCAATAATGCTAATTCTACTCCCTGTGCAAAATTTCAACTAAATCGGAGTTAAAAATTGGCCTCTGTGGTCATATGAGTGTAAATCGGCCGAAAGCTATATATGGGAACTATATCTAAATCCTAACCGATTTCAACCAAATTTGGCACGCATAGCTACAATGCTAATTCCACTCTCTGTGCAAAATTTCAATCAAATTGGGGTAAAACTCTGGCTTCTGGGACCGTATTAGTCCATATCGGGCGAAAGATATATATGGGAGCTATATCTAAATCTGAACCGATTTCAATAAAATTTGGCACACTTGACTACAGTACTAATTGTTCTTCTTGTGCAAAATTTTAAGCAAATTAGGTTAAATATTTATTTCAACCGTCGAACGGAACGGACGTGTTTTTTAATAGCGGATAAAATCATCGTAATAAGTACCTACTACGAATTTCAAGTGTGGTGGGATATTAGGCCACCATGCAGAGAAATTCAAAGACATCCACTGGGTTGCTAACTTCAGGGCCCAGTGGACGGGTATTGACTGGAGTTATAAATTTGGGCAATGACCAAGAGTTAGGCCCAATTAGTCGACCTGTAGACGGGTCGACAGGTGGCGACAATTTGACAAGTCGGACCTTTTCCAAGGTAACGGCATCAAAAGGAGGTAATCCCTCACGAAAGAGATTCAAAGAACGCAGAAATGCTTTGTTTATCCTAAAGAAATTAGGATCCGTCGACCCAAGCACGTTGTCGGCTAAACAAAGCGATTCCTTAAAATGGGCTCAAGGAATTCTTGAGGCTGGAAAAAGGGAACGATCACCGGATGAGCTGCCATCCTCCAAAAGGGATCAACGATCGTTTGCCTCAGTTGCTAAAGACAGCCTTGTGATGGCTATCATAAATAAAGGAGCATTGGACGGTATGGTTCCAAAGCAAAAATGGGGGGAAATTGAGAATGCTTTGTCTGGCGTCTACTCACAGGTGCTGGAAAAGTTTCCCGGCCCAGATCCTCGACACCAAGAGGCTGGTTGGCATCAAGGACGATTTAAGCTAGTCGCATTTGAGGACCAGAGGTCTATAGAATGTTTTAAAGCTGCTCTGATACTAATTGGTGAAGTTTGGGAAGGAGCTGCTCTAGAGTTAGTCGAGAAGAAAGACATACCGGCTAGACCAAGAGCACATGCGTGGGTACCTGCAAACCCTCCTGACCCTGAATCTATTTTAAATAGACTGAAACAATGCAATCCAGCTGATTGGAAGGTTGGCCGTTTGGATGAAGTGGATGGGCCAAGACGGCATGCAGTGTTTATATTGAACACTCAGTCTTTGCCACATCTAGCAAAGTCCCAGGGCCGTGTATGTTATGGCTTTCATTATATCCAAATGAAGGTGTATAAAAACGATCAGCTAAAGGATTCAGAAATGGACAAGCCTCTGTCTGAATCAGAAATAAGCGGATCCTCTTGCGAAGTCGAGGGGGATACCAAGACATTTGAAGACATGGATAGATACCGTATGCGTGAGGAGGCTTCTACTGCCTCAGAACTCACCAAAGTTGAACCTATGGTTATTGCGAGAGTCACCGATATCTCTGAAGAGGACATTCTTGATGACTCGATTGAAGCGGCTGATGTGACGGTTGTTGAAAATCTCGATGGTCCTACGGATCCTCCAGATAAATCTTCATCATTGTAAGGCTGCATGTGCTGCCTTAAAAGTTCTCCTGATGAAAGGGGACATAGATATAGTTCTTATTCAAGAACCATATGTTTATAAAAACAAAATATGTGAATTAAGTACTCCGGGGTTCAAACTATTGCAGTATACTGGTAATGATGTAAATCGAGCCTGTATAATTGCTAAAAACGAGCTAAACTTGTTTCTGCTTCCTTCAATGTGCAATACAGACACTGTCGTTGCAAGTTTAGAAATAGCCAAATGCAAATATTGGGTATCTTCGGTCTACATGGGACATGACAGGGAGATGCCTCCATATGCCGTTAAGACATTAGTGGAGGAGTCACTGAAAACAAAGACGAAACTCATTATGGGATGCGATGCGAATGCACATCATAGTATATGGGGAAGTAGTGATACTAATGCAAGGGGAGAGTCGCTAATCGAGTTTATTTTGCGTACTAATCTGGTAGTTTGCAACAAGGGAGATGTCCCAACCTTTGTCACTAAAAACAGGCAAGAGGTTTTGGACATCACCTTGGCCTCGCAAGAACTGAATGAAATGATATCTGAGTGGCAGGTTTTAAGTGAACACAGCTTCTCAGATCATCGCTACATCAGTTTCAAATTTGATGTTCATATCACCAAGATCATATTTCCGCCAAATGTTAGGAAAGCTGACTGGAATAGGTATAGGGAATCGTTCACTATGATGATACCGGAAATAACAGAGACAAATATGAGAAATGTGCAAGATATCGAACACGCAGTGGAGCGGATTACTAAGGCCTTCAACATCTCACTGAAAGCTGCATGCCCTAGAGGAAAGCCAAGGGGGAAACATCGACCACCATGGTGGTCTACGGAATTAAGTAATATGAGGAAATCCTGCAGGAAGCTCTTTAACAAGGCAAAGTCCACCAGAGCCCCTGAGGACTGGGACGCTTACAAGAAGAATCTGAGAGGATACAAGCGAGAACTGAGAAAGGCTCAGCATAACTCTTGGAATGCTTACTGCAGCAGTATTGAGAATACGTCCGAGGCTTCCAGACTACGGAAGGTTCTAGCATCCACCAACTTTGCTCCAGGTTTCATTAAAACATCGGAGGGCAATTGGACAACGTCCAGTGAGGAGACGCTGGAGGTACTATTGGACACACATTTTCCTGGAAATCAGACGGTTGAACCATGTACTGGCGGTGCCACAGTTGCTCAGCGGTCGTTTCCTGTCGAGGAAATTGTATCGGAAACTAGAATAAGATGGGCGCTAAATAGCTTTGGACCATTCAAATCCCCTGGACCTGATGGAATTACTCCGGCGGAGTTACAAGCTGTAACTGACAAAATTATCCCCTGGTTGTCGGTGATATATAAAGGATGTATCAACTTATCATATATCCCAGGAAAGTGGAGGGAAACAAAAGTCGTTTTCATACCTAAAGCGGGAAAAGCCTCTCACTCGAGGGCGAAGGATTTCCGACCAATCAGCTTATCATCATTCCTACTTAAGACTCTGGAGAGGATGATAGATATTTATCTTAGAACTAGCATCGATTCAAGTTTGTTCTCGAAACGACAGCATGCATACTCGAAGGGCAGGTCTACTGAGACCGCACTACATGAACTAGTCAGCTTTATTGAAAGCTCACTATCTGTCAAAGAATACACAATCGTGGCGTTTCTAGACATCGAAGGGGCGTTCAATAACGTCCATCCGAGGTCGATATTAAATGGACTGACAACTCTGAATGTTGATCCATGTATACTCAGGCTGTTAGACGAACTGCTAATGAAGAGACGTATTTCAGCCACACTAGGACAAGCAAACATACAAAGGTATGTGAACAGAGGCACTCCTCAAGGAGGAGTTCTATCACCTCTTCTTTGGAATGTTGCTATAAACAACCATCTGGTTTCCCTAGAAACAGAAAGGATAAAAGTGGTGGCATACGCAGATGATGTAGCTCTGGCAGTCAGGGGAAAATTCCCATACACAATCAGAGATAGTATTCAGAGGGCCCTCCGGATGACTGAACAATGGGCGAAAGACAATGGTCTTGGGGTAAATCCTGCAAAGACAGAATTAGTCATGTACTGCAAAGATCGCAAGGCTCCCACGGTTAGGCCTACTTCCTTAGGGGGTATTGAAATTCCCTTTGGTGATTGTGCAAAATACCTTGGCGTTATTTTGGACAGGAAGCTGAACTTTAAGCTTAATATTGAAGAAAGGGCGAGGAAGGCAACTGTAGCTTTGTACTCGTGCAAAAAGGCAATAGGAAAAAAGTGGGGACTAAAACCAAAAATTGTGCATTGGCTATACACGGCAGTGGTTAGACCTATAATGCTATATGGTGTTGTAGTCTGGTGGCCGGCACTTCAGAAACCGACTGGTTTAGATAAAGTTCAGCGTATGGCGTGTTTGTGTATTTCAGGCGCATTCAGCAAGACAGGAACAAATTCCCTTAATGTCATGATGCATCTATTGCCTTTAGACATTTTGGCCAAACAGTCAGCTGCAACAACGGCTGTGCGGTTGCGCGAACTATCGCTGTGGTCGGAAAATGGTTACGGTCACAGTTCTGTCCTCAAAATAATGTCAGATGTGCCTAACGTAGTGGATTACACTTTGGCGAGTCCACTTTTCGACAAAAAGTTTGAGACTCTAATCCCCAACAGTGAGGCGTGGTGCACACAGACCCCGGGGAATAAAGAATATATAGATTTCTACACTGATGGCTCCAAATTGGATGGACAAGTGGGTTTCGGAGTATATTCTAATGATCTGGAACTTCAAATAGCGAAAAGATTACCTAATCACTGTAGTGTTTTTCAGGCTGAAATATTAGCAATAAGAGATGTGGCGAATTGGTTGAGAAGTAATGTTCCAAAAAATGTGGGCATTAATATATACTCAGACAGTCAACCTGCAATAAAATCCTTGGACTCTGTGTTCCTCAACTCGAAAACGGCCATCGATTGCCGCAAATCTCTCAATGAGATGGCTGAGCAGTACAATATTCACCTAATATGGGTGCCTGGCCATAGGAACATACCGGGGAACTGCGAAGCGGATGAGTTGGCAAGGCTAGGGACTACCTTACATATTCCAGGGGAACTGGAATTTGTTGGTATGCCCCTAGCTACCTGCAAGCTCATGCTGCGTGAGAAGGCTGTTATGATGGCAAATGTTCGATGGGAGAATTGCAAGGGTGGTAACGACACCAAGCAAATATGGCCCCATTTCAACTTAAACCGCACACTAGATATGCTAATGTTCTCGAGACGTCAGGTATCACTCCTGATATCTGCTATAACGGGTCGCTGCCTGATAGGAGATTTTGCAAAAACTATTGGCGCGAAGTATAATGACTATTGTATGAGCTGTCATGATGCGGAGGAAAAAGAATCAATTAAACACCTCTTGTGCGAGTGTCCTGCATTTTGTGTAAAGCGCAAGCAACTTTTAGGAGCATATAGCTTCAGCTTACTGGCGGATCTGGAAAACGTTAACTTAAGCAGTCTGCTAATATTTTTGGAACAATCTGGTTGGTTCAACAAAGAAAAATAATCAAGAGGGTTCAGCGGTTAAAACTAGAAGTGCCCATATGTAATATGTACTTTTAGTTAATGTGGTATCACAATGGACTGAATAGTCTAAGTGAGCCTGAGTCTTGGTCGGGCTGCCACTTTAACCTAACCTAACCTAACCTAGGTTAAAACTCTGGTTTCTGGGGCCATATAAGTCCATATCGGGCGAAATATATGTATGGGAGCTATATCTAAATCTGAACCGATTTCTTTCAAAATCAATAGGGATCTATTCTGAGCCAAAACACATACAGTATGTCAAGAAAGTCTTTTGACATTGCCAAATATTTCAAATTCTAGAAATAATTGAAATATTAAATATTTTATTAAATTTTTAATTCTGTGTACGTATGTATACTTTGCAAAATACATAATAAAATATTTTTTTAAAATTTCATTATATTTAATTTTGGAACAAAACATAATTTGTATCCCATTGTCAAAACACTTTCTTGACAAACTGTACTTGTGCCGAATTTGAAGTCGATTGGACTAAAACTGCGACCTAGACTTTGAGTACAAAAATGTGTTCACGGACAGACGGACATCGCTATATCGACTCAAGAGCCCACCCTGAGCATTTTTGCCAAAGACACCATGTGTCTATCTCGTCTCCTTCTGGGTGTTGCAAACATATGCACTAACTTATAATACCCTGTTCCACAGTGTGGAGCAGGGTATAAATATGGGAAACGTTTAAATCTGAAGCAATTTTAAGGAAACTTCGAAAAAGTTTATTTATGATTTATCGCTCGATATACATGTATTAGAAGTTAGGAAAATTAGAGTCATTTTTACAACTTTTCGACTAAGCAGTGGCGATTTTACAAGGAAAATGTTGGTATTTTGACCATTTTTGTCGAAATCAGAAAAACATATATATGGGAGCTATATCTAAATCTGAACCGATTTCAACCAAATTTGGCACGCATAGCAACAATGCTTATTCTACTCCCTGTACAAAATTTCAACTAAATCGGAGTTAAAAATTGGCCTCTGTTGTCATATGAGTGTAAATCGGGCGAAAGATATATATGGGAGCTATATCTAAATCTGAACCGATTTCAACCAAATTTGGCACGCATAGCTACAATGCTAACTCTACTCCCTGTGCAAAATTGGGGTAAAACTCTGGCTTCTGGGACCGTATTAGTCCATATCGGGCGAAAGATATATATGGGAGCTTTATCTAAATCTGAACCGATTTCAATAAAATTTGGCACACTTGACTACAGTACTAATTGTTCTTCTTGTGCAAAATTTTAAGCAAATTAGGTTAAAACTCTGGCTTCTGGGGCCATATAAGTCCATATCGGGCGAAATATATATATGGGAGCTATATCTAAATCTGAACCGATTTCTTTCAAAGTCAATAGGGATCTATTCTGAGCCAAAGCACATACTTGTGCCAAATTTGAAGTCGATTGGACTAAAACTGCGACCTAGACTTTGATTACAAAAATGTGTTCACGGACAGACGGACAGACGGACATCGCTATATCGACTCAAGAGCCCACCCTGAGCATTTTTGCCAAAGACACCATGTGTCTATCTCGTCTCCTTCTGGGTGTTGCAAACATATGCACTAACTTATAATACCCTGTTCTACAGTGTGGAGCAGGGTATAAAAATCTTATTGTAAATTGCACTTATTATTTAGAAAATACTTTACATTTCACAAGCAGTTTTATAGCATGACAAACGAATTTTTAACTACCAGTTAAGAAATTTTTTAAGGAAATTTCCATCGTATTTTGTAGGCCATGAACTAAACGATTGCTACTAAGAATTTGTAAAATTTCCTTTCGAGTAGTTAATTTTCGTTGAAGATACGAAAAATGAACTAAAATTCTGGAAAAGTGCAAAATTAATACTTTGAATTAGCCTTGATTTGCTAACGCAAACAAGTGAAAATTAAAATTTTGAAAATAAGGAAGTCCAAAAAGTTGGACCTGAAAATATTCAATTTTTGAGTGTGCAAGGTAAAACTTCACACAATTAGAGGAGATCACAGTGCCTCCAATTATTATTAATAGACTATGCCTAGATCTGCCAACGCGGACAAATGTAAAATTTATTTATTTATTAGAGAATTTAAAACCGTAATAAATTATGATATTAAATGAGATAGGTACTAACAACAAAGGTTTTCGATCTAAAGTGCAAAATTAATACTTTAAAAATGAGGAAATCCAAAAAGTTGGATCTGGGAATATTGAATTTTTGAGTGTGCAAGGTAAAGCTTCACACAAGTAGGACATAATGGTATTTCCAGTTATTACAAAAAATTTTACCTTGATCTGCTAACGAGGACAGGTACAAAATTAAACCTTTTAAAATAAAGAAATCCAAGAAGTTGGAAATATTAAT
Organism: Haematobia irritans; assembly: GCF_050003625.1. Taxonomy (NCBI): domain Eukaryota; kingdom Metazoa; phylum Arthropoda; class Insecta; order Diptera; family Muscidae; genus Haematobia; species Haematobia irritans. The sequence continues at coordinate 68,087,580 of NC_134400.1, forward strand.
TATAAGAAATTGAACTTAAAAAATCAAACAGTAAATAGTGACAATAGGAAATTAAAGGAACAGTAGATTACAACAGCTGGAATTTTAGCAATAGATGAGAACAGTAGGAGTTCAAACAGTAAATAGGGACAGTAGGAATTTAGAACGTAAATGGGATAAGTAAGAATTTAGATTTGTTGTTTCCAAAGAAGGGAGAAGGACAAGTCCCGAGAAAATAAACGCTATTCGTAATTATGAACGTCCTGCGACGTTTTTAACTGTCGGGTTCTTTTTAGGGCTCGCAAGATAACAGACAAATTAACTTAAGACTCCGACTCCACAGCCCTGTCTGTTATAATACCCGACTTTAAGCAGTCATTCGACCTAGTGACGGCTGCTTCTTCTTTGGGTTTGGGGATAGTTTTTCATCGCAAAAGACCTACCACCATGATCTCCAGAACTCTCAATGACTAATTTTACGACAAATTAACGTGAATTTTTTTATCTTAGCGTTAGGGTTTCAGACAGAAACCCTAACCGTAAGATAAAACGGTAGAAATCATTTATAAACGAACATAATGTAAACATTTTCTGCAAACTAGGTAAGGAAAACCTCGTGGCTATCACACTATCACGTCAGAATATCCATGTCTTCCAACAAGAGACACATTCGGACGTCGCAACAGTTCATAGTGAGATCTCCTTTACTTACCCCATCAAGACAATGGACAATCCTCTGAATTGCCTCAGACACCAAATAGTACTAGAGGAAGTATCGTTTGCCAGAAAGAGAAACTTCAATTTAACTTCAGAAAAGACCAGCATATCATTGAATCTTCGGATAGAAACGCCCTAATAGAAAAAATAAAGCTAGAAGTGAACACGAAATTTAATAACGCTGCCTCTTGAACTTGTTAGACATTTTCCATCTACACTGAAAAAAAATGCTCGATTCAAAGTTTTTGTCTCTACACTAAAGATTTTTGTACGATTCCGAGCCAAAGAAACGGATACTTGGAATACACTTAGAAAACATTTATCTTTTAGATCTTAGTTTTGCGTACTTGATCCTAGGAATCAGGTTCTAGTTTATTAGTTTTTTCGGAGTTTTTCTTCATATGCTCTATGAGCAACATTACCACTGCCGTACATAGTAGACGTGTTCTCAAAGCGCTCTGTTTCAATTGTAATTATGAGTAAGAGTAAACAATCATACCTTGCGAGTTAAAATTATTTACACCCAGAAAAAAGTGCCTTTGAAACTAAAGGAAAAAATTTTCATCAATATAGTTTATCCATTTTATTTCCATTAAGGTAAATTTTTGTGAAAAATAATAAAATTTACTCGTTTCAGTAAAAAAATCCTAAACTGTAAGCAGTTAGGAATAGTTCATTAACTAGAATAAGGCATGGAATTTTACTCATACTATTTTCTTCGCTGGGTATAAGAATTTACTACTGAAAAAGGAAATTTTATTCACCGATAACAAAGCATTCGTAAAAATAAACAAAAACCGAACTAAAACCAAGTTTCCTCAAAATTAGTAAAATTTCTTATAAAATGATAATTGCGACTTCCTTTATAATAGAAAGTTTTTCATACATACGAACAACACTTGGCATAGAAAAATATTTTAGTTCATTCGTACTAAGAAGTATGCAATCCTTTCAAAACTTAAGGAAACACACTTGTTAGAATATAGGAAATTTTCCTAAATTTCTATTGTCTACCTGTAATCGATACCTGTCATCGTAATCGATGTGTTTGCGCGTGGGTGTAATCGATATATTTGCGCGTCGGTTGTTTTTTAGTTGGAATCGCGTTGTTTCGGAGAGATTGTTAAAAAATAATATGGTAAAATAATATAATAAATAACAAATAAAATATATAAAATATTTGTTATTTTAAATTAGTGAGAAAAATTTTCGTTTTTTTTAAATAAATCTATCAATGTTCGTGATAGTGTATAAAGAAAGAAAACACCAGCAGAATAACAACCCTTTCATTTGTCTTCATTTTGGAATCTTCAATTATCAGGTAATATTCAGTGACGCTAACCTTTTGCAACAAAAATGTTTTATGATTTTTTATATTTGTACACTCAAAAAAAAGTGAACTCTCTATTTCACTAAAGCCAATTTAACTTTATTTTAGTTCATAGAATTATTATGTTTGGAAAAAGTTTTCTTTACTCTAATAATTTTTTGTGTACGTTAGTTAAATTAACTAAACCCAAGGAAAAAATATACTCAAATGAAGCATAAAGATTAACTAAATTCGTATCTTCCACAAAATAGTTCAGAATTTCTTTAAATTTGTAAATTTTACCAAAAATGCGTCCATCATGAACTTCGTATGTCACTAAAGACATTCTTGCAATTTTGAACTCCACGTTTTTCCTTCAAACTACAAAATTTTCTTTAACTATTGAAAAAACTTAGTTATGTCTAATAAATTTTCTTGAATTTGTCGAAAAATATTTACTTATTTTTATGACATCGGCGTGATGCCAACGTTTGTAATACCCTTTAGTTAAAATTTTCTACAAATATTCAAAATTTTCTAAAATTAACCGAAAGTTTTCTTCCTGGTGGGTTCACTGTTTTTTCAGTGTAGGTATTGAAATTGTAAAAGGAGGACAAAATCGTTAGGCAGCAACTTATTAAAAGTGAAAAGTACAAGAAGAAGAAAAAGTGCGTTTTACAGTTGATAATATCACACGGAAATTGGAAATAGTGGAATAATAAACTAATATTTCAAAGAGATTCGATGCTGTTGATTCTTAATAAATATATTCAATATATTAATAAAACATGTATTTTATTGAAGATAAAATTTCTTACAGAAATAAATAAAATTGTATTTAAAAACGAAGGTAAGCAGTTCTAATTATGAAGTAAAAGTTTTACCACAAATGTGTAAGATTTGTCGAAATGAATGAAAAAATTTCAATAAAATCATTCCATATATGAATTCAAATTAGTTAAATTTTTTCATTCTGTAGTATAGTGGTATATAAATATAGGAAAATGTTAACTAATATATGGAATGCATTATACCTAATTTCTACGAAAATTACATCGTTCAAACAAATAAAAATGTCTTTGGCGCTATACGAAGTTCAACTTTCTTCACAATGAGTTAATTTTAACTTAAAGAAGGGGTCACTTTTTCTGGGTGTACATACGACTTCTCAGTCCCATGTAGTATCGCGATTGTTGCCGCTTCCTGGACGTTGTCGGTGGTGCAAAAAAAATGAAAAACATTTTGCTAAAATATTACTATTTTGCCAAACAAAAGTTCACCGCTGGCAAAATTGTAAACAACAAATAACTAATTACGATAAAAAAAAACTATTGCCGTCCTTTGTGAGTGGAAAAAATGAGTAAAAAAACAAGTACAGAGCAAACAATGCTAATAAAAAGCATAAAAAAAGTGATATTAATATTGTTAATGAAGATAACATATACAATGATGAATCCCAACCAAAACAGGGATGGGTAGATAAACCGCCTTCAATTAATATTGTACGCATCACAAGTTATGAAGCAATAACGAACGAATATTGAAATCAGTAAATATTCAAAATTACACCACAACTGCGTTGAATAATAACATAATGTTACTCCAATCTGATCTGAATAGCATGTATAGATGGTGCTCATCAAACATGATGGAACTGAACATAAGGAAATGCAAGCATATCTCTTTTTATAGATTAAATAATATCGACACAAATTATTACTTGAATGACACAATGCTTGAAACTGTTGAATCCTCTAAAGATCTTGGAATACTTTTGAATGGCAGGCTAGATTTTAGATCTCACATTTCTATGACTGTAAATAAGGCCTATGTATCATTAGGATTTGCCAAGCGCTGGAGTATGGAATTTTCTGACCCATTTGTTACAAGGAACTTATATACATCACTTGTGCGTCCTATCCTGGAATATGGATCTTTAATTTGGGACCCACAGTACCAAATTCATTGCAATCGTATTGATTGCACATTGAATACTTTCAACTGCTCCACATTGAATACTTTCGAACGAACTTTGAAAACAATGATCCACTTCGCCGTCTTTGTAATGAATTCAATAAATTTTATCATTATCTTGATTTGTCAGAAGAGAAATACAATATAAAGAAAAAGATAACATTATTATTAAATACTTGATATATTAACAAACCATATGTATATAATGTAATATATTAGTGTTAGTCTGTAAGGGTTTATTCCATAGATGAAAATGAAAAAAAAAAACAAGTATATACGGCCGTAGTTCGGCCAGGCCGTAGTTCGGCCAGGCCGAAGCCTATGTACCCTCCATCATGGATTGCGTAGAAACTTTTTCTAAACACTGCCATCCACAATCAAATTACTTAAGTTGCGGTAACGCTTGCCGATGGCAAGGTATCTTAAAACCTCCTAACACCATCTTCTAAATTGTATGTAAGTCCATACGTGGTATATATTAAATCAAAAAAGATCCATCCAATACGTATATAATTCAGTTTGACAAAGTAGACATAACATTTTGACAAAATTTTTTACAGAAATAAAATTTTAACAAAATTTTCTATAGAAACAAAAATGTTCACAAAATTTTCTATAGAAAGAAAATTTTGGCAAAAATGTCTACAGAAATAAAATTTTAACAAAATTTTCTATAGAAATAAACTTTTGACAAAATTTTCTATAGAAATAAAATCTTGGTAGATTATTTTTGGCTCGAGTGGCAACCATGATTATGAACCGAATAAAATTTGAACAAAATTTTCTATAGAAATAAAATTTTGACAATAATGAAAATTTTATTATGAACCGAATAAAAATGAAAACAACCCCACGCTCACGTATACACAACAAAACGCAAGTAACATCATCTTTACATTAATCACATTCCACTATTCCGATAAAGATCTCTGTACTATGCATTAGTTCATCGCATCTGCTGACAATTTACTCTAAGAATAATATTCGTAAAGGCACACCAGTTTATGAACGATGAAACGTTTAACTTAAAATTTGCAAAATTTTCATGAAATGTTATCTACCATTTTTGACGAAAATGTCTATAAATTTAATTACATGTGAACTAAAAATATTTCATTGGGTAATTTATTACCAACAATTATTAACTATAGGAATTGTCAGTAAGAAATTGCTATCCACTTTCAAGTTCATTTTTCGTAAAAAAATATTTTCTCATACAAAACAAGTAAGGAAAGTCTAAAGTCGGGCGGGGCCGACTATATTATACCCTGCACCACTTTGTAGATCTAAATTTTCGATACCATATCACATCCGTCAAATATGTTGGGGGCTATATATAAAGGTTTGTCCCAAATACATACATTTAAATATCACTCGATCTGAACAGAATTTGATAGACTTCTACAAAATCTATAGACTCAAAATTTAAGTCGGCTAATGCACTAGGGTGGAACACAATTTTAGTAAAAAAAATATGGGAAACGTTTAAATCTGAAGCAATTTTAAGGAAACTTCGAAAAAGTTTATTTATGATTTATCGCTCGATATACATGTATTAGAAGTTTAGGAAAATTAGAGTCATTTTTACAACTTTTCGACTAAGCAGTGGCGATTTTACAAGGAAAATGTTGGTATTTTGACCATTTTTGTCGAAATCAGAAAAACATATATATGGGAGCTATATCTAAATCTGAACCGATTTCAACCAAATTTGGCACGCATAGCAACAATGCTTATTATACTCCCTGTAGGAAATTTCAACTAAATCGGTGTTAAAAATTGGCCTCTGTGGTCATATGAGTGTAAATCGGGCGAAAGATATATATGGGAGCTATATCTAAATCTGAACCGATTTCAACCAAATTTGACACGCATAGCAATAATGCTAATTCTACTCCCTGTGCAAAATTTCAACTAAATCGGAGTTAAAAATTGGCCTCTGTGGTCATATGAGTGTAAATCGGGCGAAAGCTATATATGGGAGCTATATCTAAATCTAAACCGATTTCAACCAAATTTGACACGCATAGCAATAATGCTAATTCTACTCCCTGTGCAAAATTTCAACTAAATCGGAGTTAAAAATTGGCCTCTGTGGTCATATGAGTGTAAATTGGGCGAAAGCTATATATGGGAGATATATCTAAATCTGAACCGGACATCGCTATATCGACTCAAGAGCCCACCCTGAGCATTTTTGCCAAAGACACCATGTGTCTATCTCGTCTCCTTCTGGATGTTGCAAACATATGCACTAACTTATAATACCCTGTTCCACAGTGTGGAGCAGGGTATAAATATGGGAAACGTTTAAGTCTGAAGCAATTTTAAGGAAACTTCGAAAAAGTTTATTTATGATTTATCGCTCGATATACATGTATTAGAAGTTTAGGAAAATTAGAGTCATTTTTACAACGTTTCGACTAAGCAGTGGCGATTTTACAAGGAAAATGTTGGTATTTTGACAATTTTTGTCGAAATCAGAAAAACATATATATGGGAACTATATCTAAATCTGAACCGATTTCAACCAAATTTGGCACGCATAGCAACAATGCTTATTCTACTCCCTGTACAAAATTTCAACTAAATCGGAGTTAAAAATTGGCCTCTGTGGTCATATGAGTGTAAATCGGGCGAAATATATATATGGGAGCTATATCTAAATCTGAACCGATTTCAACCAAATTTGACACGCATAGCAATAATGCTAATTCTACTCCCTGTGCAAAATTTCAACTAAATCGGAGTTAAAAATTGGCCTCTGTGGTCATATGAGTGTAAATCGGGCGAAAGCTATATATGGGAGCTATATCTAAATCTGAACCGATTTCAACCAAATTTGACACGCATAGCAATAATGCTAATTCTACTCCTTGTGCAAAATTTCAACTAAATCGGAGCAAAAAATTGGCCTCTATGGTCAAATGAGTGTATTTCGGCCGAAAGCTATATATGGGAGCTATATCTAAATCTGAACCGATTTCAACCAAATTTGGCACGCATAGCTAATTCCACTCCCTGTGCAAAATTTCAACCAAATTGGGGTAAAACTCTAGCTTCTGGGACCGTATTAGTCCATATCGGGCGAAAGATATATATGGGAGCTATATCTATAGCTACAATGCTAATTCCACTCCCTGTGCAAAATTTCAACTAAATCGGATCAAAAAATTGCCTCTGTTGTCATATGAGTGTAAATCGGGCGAAAGCTATATATGGGAGATATATCTAAATCTGAACCGATTTCAACCAAATTTGGCACGCATAGCTACAATGCTAATTCTACTCCTTGTGCAAAATTTCAACCAAATTGGGGTAAAACTCTGGCTTCTGGGACCGTATTAGTCCATATCGGGCGAAAGATATATATGGGAGCTATATCTAAATCTGAACCGATTTCAATAAAATTTGGCACACTTGACTACAGTACTAATTGTTCTTCTTGTGCAAAATTTTAAGCAAATTAGGTTAAAACTCTGGCTTCTGGGGCCATATAAGTCCATATCGGGCGAAATATATATATATGTGAGCAATATCTAAATCTGAACCGATTTCTTTCAAAATCAATAGGGATCTATTCTGAGCCAAACACATACTTGTGCCAAATTTGAAGTCGATTGGACTAAAACTGCGACCTAGACTTTGATTACAAAAATGTGTTCACGGACATACGGACAGACGGACATCGCTATATCGACTCAAGAGCCCACCCTGAGCATTTTTGCCAAAGACACCATGTGTCTATCTCGTCTCCTTCTGGGTGTTGCAAACATATGCACTAACTTATAATACCCTGTTCCACAGTGTTGAGCAGGGTATAAATATGGGAAACGTTTAAATCTGAAGCAATTTTAAGGAAACTTCGAAAAAGTTTATTTATGATTTATCGCTCGATATACATGTATTAGAAGTTAGGAAAATTAGAGTCATTTTTACAACTTTTCGACTAAGCAGTGGCGATTTTACAAGGAAAATGTTGGTATTTTGACCATTTTTGTCGAAATCAGAAAAACATATATATGGGAGCTATATCTAAATCTGAACCGATTTCAACCAAATTTGGCACGCATAGCAACAATGCTTATTCTACTCCCTGTACAAAATTTCAACTAAATCGGAGTTAAAAATTGGCCTCTGTGGTCATATGAGTGTAAATCGGGCGAAAGATATATATGGGAGCTATATCTAAATCTGAACCGATTTCAACCAAATTTGACACGCATAGCAATAATGCTAATTCTACTCCCTGTGCAAAATTTCAACTAAATCGGAGTTAAAAATTGGCCTCTGTGGTCATATGAGTGTAAATCGGGCGAAAGCTATATATGGGAGATATATATAAATCTGAACCGATTTCAACCAAATTTGGCACGCATAGCTACAATGCTAATTCTACTCCTTGTGCAAAATTTCAACCAAATTGGGGTAAAACTCTAGCTTCTGGGACCGTATTAGTCCATATCGGGCGAAAGATATATATGGGAGCTATATCTTAATCTGAACCGATTTCAATAAAATTGGCACACTTGACTACAGTACTAATTGGTCTTCTTGTACAAAATTTTAAGCAAATTAGGTTAAAACTCTGGCTTCTGGGGCCATATAAGCCCATATCGGGCGAAATATATATGGGAGCTATATCTAAATCTGAACCGATTTCTTTCAAAATCAATAGGGATCTATTCTGAGCCAAAGCACATACTTGTGCCAAATTTGAAGTCGATTGGACAAAAACTGCAACCTAGACTTTGATTACCAAAATGTGTTCACGGACAGACGGACATCGCTATATCGACTCAAGAACCCACCCTGAGCATTTTTGCCAAAGACACCATGTGTCTATCTCGTGTCCTTCTGGGTGTTGCAAACATATGCACTAACTTATAATACCCTGTTCCACAGTGTTGAGCAGGGTATAAATATGGGAAACGTTTAAATCTGAAGCAATTTTAAGGAAACTTCGAAAAAGTTTATTTACGATTTATCGCTCGATATACATGTATTAGGAAAATTAGAGTAATTTTTACAACTTTTCGACTAAGCAGTGGCGATTTTACAAGGAAAATGTTGGTATTTTGACAATTTTTGTCGAAATCAGAAAAACATATATGGGAGCTATATCTAAATCTGAACCGATTTCAACCAAATTTGGCACGCATAGCAACAATGCTTATTCTACTCCCTGTAGAAAATTTCAACTAAATCGGAGTTAAAAATTGGCCTCTGTGGTCATATGAGTGTAAATCGGGCGAAAGATATATATGAGAGCTATATCTAAATCTGAACCGATTTCAACAAATTTTGACACGCATAGCAATAATGCTAATTCTACTATCTGTGCAAAATTTCAACTAAATCGGGGTTAAAAATTGGCCTCTGTGGTCATATGAGTGTAAATCGGGCGAAAGCTATATATGGGAGATATATCTAAATCTGCACCCAATTTCAACCAAATTTGGCACGCATAGCTACAATGCTAATTCTACTCCTTGTGCAAAATTTCAACTAAATCGGAGCAAAAAATTGGCCTCTATGGTCAAATGAGTGTAAATCGGCCGAAAGCTATATATGGGAGCTATATCTAAATCTGAACCGATTTCAACCAAATTTGGCACGCATAGCTACAGTGCTAATTCTACTCCTTGTGCAAAATTTCAACCAAATTGGGGTAAAACTCTGGCTTCTGGGACCGTATTAGTCCATATCGGGCGAAAGATATATATGGGAGCTATATCTAAATCTGAACCGATTTCAATAAAATTTGGCACACTTGACTATAGTACTAATTGCTCTTCTTGTGCAAAATTTTAAGCAAATTAGGTTAAAACTCTGGCTTCTGGGGCCATATAAGTCCATATCGGGCGAAATATATATATGGGAGCTATATCTAAATCTGAACCGATTTCTTCCAAAATCAATAGGGATCTATTCTGAGCCAAAACACATACTTGTCCCAAATTTGAAGTCGATTGGACTAAAACTGCGACCTAGACTTTGATTACAAAAATGTGTTCACGGACAGACGGACAGACGGACATCGCTATATCGACTCAAGAGCCCACCCTGAGCATTATTGCCAAAGACACCATGTGTCTATCTCGTCTCCTTCTGGGTGTTGCAAACATATGCACTAACTTATAATACCCCGTTCCACAGTGTGGAGCAGGGTATAAATATGGGAAACGTTTAAATCTGAAGCAATTTTAAGGAAACTTCGAAAACGTTTATTTATGATTTATCGCTCGATATACATGTATTAGAAGTTTAGGAAAATTAGTGTCATTTTTACAACTTTTCGACTAAGCAGTGGCGATTTTACAAGGAAAATGTTGGTATTTTGACCATTTTTGTCGAAATCAGAAAAACATATATATGGGAGCTATATCTAAATCTGAACCGATTTCAACCAAATTTGGCGCGCATAGCTACAATGCTAATTCTACTCCCTGTGTAAAATTTCAACTAAATCGGAGTTAAAAATTGGCATCTGTGGTCATATGAGTGTAAATCGGGCGAAAGCTATATATGGGAGATATATCTAAATCTGAACCGATTTCAACCAAATTTAGCACGCATAGCTACAATGCTAATTCTGCTCCCTGTGCAAAATTTCATCTAAATCGCCTCTGTGGTCATATGAGTGTAAATCGGCTGAAAGCTATATATTGGAGCTGTATCTAAATCTGAACCGATTTCAACGAAATTTTGCACGCATAGCAACAATGCTTATTTTACTCTGTGTGCAAAATTTCAACTAAATCGGAGCAAAAAATTAGCCTCTGTGGTCATATGAGTGTAAATCGGGCGAAAGCTATATATGGGAGCTATATCTAAATCTGAACCTATTTCAACCAAATTTGGCACGCATAGCAACAATGCTAATTCTACTCCCTGTGCAAAATTTCAACCAAATTGGGGTAAAACTCTGGCTTCTGGGACCGTATTAGTCCATATCGGGCGAAAGATATATATGGGAGCTATATCTAACTCTGAACCGATTTCAATAAAACTTGGCACACTTGACTATAGTCCTAATTGTTCTTCTTGTGCAAAATTGTAAGTAAATTAGGTTAAAACTCTGGCTTCTGGGGCCATATAAGTCCATATCGGGCGAAATATATATATGGGAGCTATATCTAAATCTGAACCGATTTCTTCCAAAATCAATAGGGATCTATTCTGAGCCAAAACACATATTTGTGCCAAATTTGAAGTCGATTGGACTAAAACTGCGACCTAGACTTTGATTACAAAAATGTGTTCACGGACAGACGGACATCGCTATATCGACTCAGGAGCCCACCCTTAGCATTTTTGCCAAAGACACCATGTGTCTATCTTGTCTCCTTCTGGGTGTTGCAAACACATGCACTAACTTATAGTACCCTGTTCCACAGTGTGGAGCAGGGTATAAACATATGCACTAACTTATAATACCCTGTTCCACAGTGTGGAGCAGGGTATAATAATACTGCTGACCCAACTGAGTACAGAAACTTATCAGCAACGCTGAATACCATGAAAACTGAGTAGTACACCTACACCCTCAAAAAAAAATCGCTTCTCTAACATATATCCAAAACATATTTTGCAGGAAGCGCATATATTATTGGATACTGCCAAAACATTAATATGTTTGTATTATGTGAACATATTATATGTTTGGAAGCATTTTCAGCCCAAAAATATTATATGCTTGGAAGAATTTTCCCCAACGAGAATATGTGAGGGAATGAGCACATTCTTGCTCATTCCCTCACATAATTTTCACTTCCTCGAAATGTTTTTAGTTCTTGGCACCTTTTTCTGTAATACAAATAATGTTGAAGAAATTATTCAATTTTATAAATCTTTTAAATTTTATCTTTCGCCTGGACGGAGAATCGAACCGAGGACCATACAGTTTGTAAGCCAACACACTATCCACTGGGCTACGTAGCTGTTATAGTAACCAGTAGACAATTATCGTTATAAGTTATATTTATATAGCATAGTTTGCAGCGCCCACGAGCTCATACAAACATAACATTATTTAACACAAACATACATTTGTTGGCCACGTGGAGCAGTGGTTAGCATGTCTGCCTTGCATGCAAAGGGTCGTGGGTTCAATCCCTGTATCGACCGAACACCAAATTTATTTATTTTTGTTGTTTTTTTATTATTTACGCATTTATATTTATACTATATTAAATTTTTATAATGGAACTTCGAAATGTGGGTTATTAAAGATTTACAGTCAGAAACAGTGCTTGATATAAAAGAAATGGACTGAGCTTTTGGATAAAATATTATTTTTTATTGAAAAATAACAATTTTGTAACAAAAAGCTGTTTTTGGTATAAAAATTTGAAATTTTAGAAGGCATTCAAAAACTCTAACAAAAAAAGAACATGGAGTCGAGTATAAAGATACATAAATAATTTTATAATATACACATAAATTTATTTAGGCGTGAAATTTTTTTTTACTAGCATTTAAAACCATTTTAAATGTATTTAAAACTTATCGTGTTTTGTACTTAATTTCATTTTTACCTTTAAGGCCGGTATTAAGTTGGCATTATCACTCTAAAATGGCCCTGTTTTGCCTGTTACTTTAAGAAATCAGTTTAAAGAAAATAAAACTTTTCAATTGTTTTAGCTGCAAAGCTCGAACTTAATGCCCGCCTTTATATTTGAAGGTGTCTGTCAACTCTTTTTGGACCACTTATTAATAAAGATGAACTAAAATTTGTTTTTATACATTTTACTGTTTAATTATTCACTATTTCCTCCTTTTTTCATTTTACTGTCCCTACTATAAAACAAGTAAGGAAAGTCTAAAGTCGGGCGGGGCCGACTATATTATACCCTGCACCACTTTGTAGATCTAAATTTTCGATACCATATCACATCCGTCAAATGTGTTGGCGGCTATATATAAAGGTTTGTCCCACATACATATATTACTCGATCTGGACATCCGTCAAATGTGTTGGCGGCTATATATAAAGGTTTGTCCCACATACATATATTACTCGATCTGGACATCCGTCAAATGTGTTGGCGGCTATATATAAAGGTTTGTCCCACATACATATATTACTCGATCTGGACAGAATTTGATAGATTTCTACAAAATCTATAGACTCAAAATTTAAGGCGGCAATGCACTAGGGTGGAACACAATGTTAGTAAAAAAATATGGGAAGCATTTAAATCTGAAGCAATTTTAAGGAAACTTCGCAAAAGTTTATTTATGATTTATCGCTCGATATATATGTATTAGAAGTATAGGAAAATTAGAGTCATTTTTACAACTTTTCGACTAAGCAGTGGCGATTTTACAAGGAAAATGTTGGTATTTTGACCATTTTTGTCGAAATCAGAAAATATATGGGAGCTATATCTAACAACCTGTTTCTGTATGTCGAACGAGCTCTATCGATCGACTGAAATGGAAACAAACAGCTGAATTTATAACCAAAAATCAGCTGTTAGTATGCATTTCAGTCGATCGATAGAGATCGTTCGACATACAAAAACAGGCTGTAAATCTGAACCGATTTAAACCAAATTTGGCACGCATAGCTACAATGCTATTTCAACTAAATCGGAGCAAAAAATTGGGCTCTGTGGTCATATGAGTGTAAATCGGGCGAAAGCTATATATGGGAGCTATATCTAAATCTGAATCGATTTCAACCAAATTTGGCACGCATAGCAACAATGCTAATTCTACTCCCTGTGCAAAATGTCAACTAAATCGGAGTTAAAAATTGGCATCTGTGGTCATATGAGTGTAAATCGGGCGAAAGCTATATATGGGAGCTATATCTAAATCTGAACCGATTTCAACCAAATTTAGCACGCATAGCTACAATGCTAATTCTGCTCCCTGTGCAAAATTTCATCTAAATCGGACCAAAAAATTGGCCTCTGTGGTCATATGAGTGTAAATCGGCCGAAAGCTATATATTGGAGCTATATCTAAATCTGAACCGATTTCAACCAAATTTTGCACGCATAGCAACAATGCTAATTCTACTCTGTGTGCAAAATTTCAACTAAATCGGACCAAAAAAAATAGCCTCTGTGGTCATATGAGTGTAAATCGGGCGAAAGCTATATATGGGAGCTATATCTAAATCTGAACCGATTTCAACCAAATTTGGCACGCATAGCAACAATGCTAATTCTATTCCCTGTGCAAAATTTCAACCAAATTGGGGTAAAACTCTGGCTTCTGGGACCGTATTAGTCCATATCGGGCGAAAGATATATATGGGAGCTATATCTAAATCTGAACCGTTTTCAATAAAACTTGGCACACTTGACTATAGTCTTAATTGTTCTTCTTGTGCAAAATTTTAAGTAAATTAGGTTAAAACTCTGGCTTCTGGGGCCATATAAGTCCATATCGGGCGAAATATATATATGGGAGCTATATCTAAATCTGAACCGATTTCTTAAAAAAAAAAATAGGTATCTATTCTGAGCCAAAACACATACTTGTTCCAAATTTGAAGTCGATTGAACTAAAACTGCGACCTAGACTTTGATTACAAAAAAGTGTTCACGGACAGACGGACAGACGGACATCGCTATATCGACTCAGGAGCCCACCCTTAGCATTTTTGCCAAAGACACCATGTGTCTATCTCGTCTCCTTCTGGGTGTTGCATACATATGCACTAACTTATGATACCCTGTTCCACAGTGTGGAGCAGGGTATAAAGAGTATAGTGCCCTTTCGTTATTTTATGAAGATCCCTTTGTAACCTTTGTATATTTTCCACCGTTTTTTTAATATCCTTTGTATGAATATTTGGACTTACTCCTCGTACGTTCCGATTTCTTTTAACGAACCAAGAAAAAAAATTGCGCCCATAATGCCAAAGTGATAAACAAAACACATGTCCGCACATACATAAAATGCTGCTCTCAAGCCGAAACCACATGCTGTTTTTTTTTTCAAATGTCTATTCTCTTGCTTCCGAATGTCTATTATCTTTACTCCGAATACTCATTCAAATATTCAAATTAAATAATATTTAGACATAAGCGTATCAAATTTTTAGCCTTATCATAAAACAGTTTTCCGAAACAACATACATGCGGTTTCACAGAAATTGCTCTCTAGATTCTCTCGCTGTGTTATGTTGATATCTTTCGTTGACCCTCCCGGTTTCCATCTCTATACTCTCTCTCTGTCGTGCTCTGAATAAAATATCACAACATTTATATGTTTACTCCAAATTTGTAAATTTATATATGTTTACATTCACACATATTATTTTTATGAAACATTCATGTCCCAAACATAATATATTCCAACATATTAACATATGTGTCCCAAACATTTAGTTTTAGTTTAGGAACATTACATGTTTGCACTTAAATATATTGTGTTTAAAAATTGTGCCCGAAACACATTTTTTTTATATCGGAACATTATGAAAAACATATTTTTCTAACAGTGTATGAAAACAAAACTGAGAAACCGAATAAAGTTATTAAACGTGGTCTTCACCATACGTGTACAAAAGCAGATACTCTAGAAGATCTTCAAACTATGGGCTTCAACCCCATTGATGCAGCCAATATTTTGCAAAAGAACATAGAGATGATGACTCATACAGCTATCGAAAACTGTCATTATTCCGAGTCACTTTTCACAAAGATGAAAATATGGAAGATATTTTTAAAATAACCAACATCCTAAAACTGAGAGTTAAAGTGGAAGCTGTGCGTCCCCAAACAAAGCTAATACCACAGTGTAAACTGTGTCAAGGATTCAATCACACAAAAGGTTATTGCCAAAAAGAACCGCGATGTGTGAAATGTGCAGGTAAGCACGAAACTGAGCTTCGTGAAAAGCCAAAAACAATAGTTCCAAAATGCGTGAACTGTAAAGGAAACCATCCCGCTAGCTACAGGGGTTGTGAAGTGGCGAAAGGCCTCCAGAAAATTCGTAATAAATCGAAATCGGCAAAAAAGGTAAGTTACCAAAAACCAACATAGAACCCCAGGAACCAAGCAGGGGTTGTGAAGTGGCGAAAGAACTCCAGAAAATTCGTAATAAATCGAAATAGGCAAAAAAGCTAAGTTACCAAAAACCAACATAGAACCCCAGGAACCAAGCAGGAACATTTTGAACAATCTAATATTCGAAGTTCTCTGAAGAAAATAGCGGAAAACATAGTCAACCTACAACATATTCAGAGGTTTTAAACAGCAAAAAAATAACTACTCTAGATAACAATCTTATATTAAATGAAATTTTAAAAAAATATGGAAATAATAAGTAAACGTTTGAATTCTCAATGTGAACTCATCCAAATACTTCTAGAAAAGATCAATGAAATTAACCCTCGAACACAATAATGGCGACTTTAAGAATTGCGACATGGAACTGTAATGGTTTAATAAGCCGTGTGAATGAAATAGAATATTTTCTTAATAATAAACATATCGATATACTACTAATATCTGAAAGCCATCTGACAAACACATCCATTGTCACAATCAAAGGTTATTCGATTTACAATGCATTTCATCCATCATAGAAAATACTACAGAACTATCTTCGTCAGATCATTCTGCTATTATAATGACTGTTATTGTTATTGAAAAGATCAATAGCAATTTTCTTACCAACAACCGAACGAACTGGACCTTTTTCAAACATATACTGACTGAAAAAATAGAACTGAATACTCCAATTAAAACTGTAATACAATTAGATGAAGAATTACAGAAATTCATTGAGGCAATACAAATATCTGGGAAAGTACACCCACAATCAACTCACCTAAAAATAGTACCACGTACCCACTTGAAATCGGGAACCTATTGTCGAGAAAAAGGAAAGCCAGAAAGAAATGGCAGAAGGAAAGAACTCCGGAAAATAAAACAAATTTAAACAGACTTGTTAATGAACTTAAGTTTCTAACTAGTGAAACAAAAAATAGAGAAATGTCCTTATACCTGGGGAATTTGGCCCCTACAAAGGAGGCTAAATATAGTCTATGGAAGGCTTCATGTTCCATTAACCAAGCTCCGCCAAAAATACCATAAATTAAAAATAGTGACGGTTGTTGGATAAGAAAATCTGGAGAAAAGGTACCATTATTTGCGAATCATTTCTGTGAAATATTCAAACCACTTGAAAGTAAATATGTCAATTTAGAAATTAATGATCTTAGTGCCAAACAAGTATATACGGCCGTAAGTTCGGCCAGGCCGAAGCTTATGTACCCTCCATCATGGATTGCGTAGAAACTTCATCTAAACACTGCCATCCACAATCGAATTACCTAAGTTGCGGTAACGCTTGCCGATGGCAAGGTATCTTAAAACCTCCTAACACCATCTTCTAAATTATATGTAAGTCCATACGTGGTATATATTAAATCAAAAAAGATCGATCCAATACGTATATAATTCAGTTTGACAAAGTAGACATAAAATTTTGACAAAATTTTCTACAGAAATAAAATTTTAACAAAATTTTCTATAGAAATAAAATTTTCATAAAGTTTTCTATAGAAATAAACTTTTGACAAAATTTTCTATAGAAATAAAATCTTGGTAGGTTATTTTTGGCTCGAGTGGCAACCATGATTATGAACCGAATAAAATTTGAACAAAATTTTCTATAGAAATAAAATTTTGATAAAATTTTCTATAGAAATAAAATTTTGACAATGATGAAAATTTTATTATGAACCGAATAAAAGTTTAACAAAATTTTCTCTAGAAATAAAATTTTGACAAAATTTTCTATAGAAATAAAATTTTCTATAGAAATAAAATTTTGACAAAATTTTCTATAGAAATAAAATTTTGGTAGATTATTTTTGGCTCTAGTGGCAACCATGATTATGAACCGATATGGACCAATTTTTGTGTGATTGGATCAATTTTGGTATGGTTGTTAGCGACCATATACTAACACCACGTGCCTAATTTGAACCGGATCGGATGAATTTTGCTCCTCCGAGAGGCTCCGGAGGTCAAATCTGGAGAATGTTTTATATGGGGGCTATATATAATTATGGACCGATATGGACCAATTCTGGCACGGTTGATAAAGATCATATACTAACACCATGTTCCAAATTACAACCGGATTGGATGAAATTTGCTTCTCTTGGAGACTTCGCAAGCCAAATCTGGGGTTCGGTTTATATGGGGGCTATATATAATTATGAACGAATGTGGACCAATTTTTGCATGGTTGTTAGAGACCATATACCAATATCATGTACCAAATTTCAGGCGGATCGGATGAAATTTGCTTCTCTTAGAGGCTCCACAATCCAAATCTGGGGATCGGTTTATATGGGCGCCATATATAATTATGGACCGATGTGGACCAATTTTTTCACGGTTGTTAGAGACCATATACCAATACCACACGCACAGAAAATCCATGTTTGGACATGGTTGCCGCATCCATTTAATGCTTATCTAGAGCATGTAATTGCCGCGAAAACCATGTATTTTGTCTTTGTAAAAATAGTTTTCGAGCGGAGAAAAATGTATGGTGGCAATAAGCATTTGAATGGTTCTCAAATACCGCAACCATGTTCTATCATTTAAATGATAGAATTTGAGAACATTACATGGTCGGGGAAATCATGTACATGACCATTCAATTTTTTTACTTTTTTACAGGGAAAAAAGTATTTTTATAGGTTAAGTATAGACACGTCTAGAACCATTACATGGCCATAAAGACCATTAACATTTTTTTCGTGACCATTTAATTTTTTAAGTTTTTTGCAGTTTTGATCTTTATGAAAAAAGTTTTTTCATAAAGATCAAAACATTTTAGGTTGTGACCATGTTCTTTTAACTAGGAGAAAAACATTTTTAATGAATACCATAACATTTTAAATTGTGACCATTGTCTTTTCATTCAAACAAAATTCTTTTTATCAATATAATAACATTTTAGATGAGGACAATTACATTTTTCTTAGAACCATGTTCACTGAGCCAACATGGTTGCAGGTTAAAATGTTACATGGTCGCCGCAAAAATAGCTCCTATCATATTATTTTGCTCTTCGTATATGATTGTGACAATCATGTTTTTTCTCTGCGTGCATGTGCCAAATTTCAGCCGGATCGGATCAATTTGCTCCTCTTTCAGGCTTCGCAAGCCAAATCTGGAGATCGGTTTATATGGGGTCTATATATAAATATGGACCGATGTGGACCAATTTTTGCATTGTTGTTAGAGACAATATACCAACATCATGTACCAAATTTCAGCCGGATCGGATGAAATTTACTTCTCTTTGAGGCTCCGCAAGCCAAATCTGGGGATCGGTTTATATGGGGGCTATATATAATTATGGACCGATGCCGACCAATTTTTGCATGATTGTTAGAGACCATATACCAACACCATGTACCAAATTTCAGCCGGATCGGATGAAATATGCTTCTGTTAGAGGCTCCACAAGCCAAATCTGGGGATCGGTTTATAATTAAGGACCGATATGGACCAATTTGTCCATGGTTGTTAGAGACCATATACCAACATCATGTACCAAATTTCAGCCGGATCGGATGAAATTCTCTTCTCTTTGAGGCTCCGCAAGCCAAATCTGGGGATCGCTTTATATGGGGGATATATATAATTATGGACCGATGTGAACCAATTTTTGCATGGTTGTTAGAGACCATACACCAACACCATATACCAAATTTCAGCCGGATCGGATGAAATATGCTTCTGTTAGAGGCTCCACAAGCCAAATCTGAGGGTCCCTTTATATGGGGGCTATACGTAAAAGTGGACCGATATGGCCCATTTTCAATACCATCCGACCTACATCGATAACAACTACTTGTGCCAAGTTTCAAGTCGATAGCTTGTTTCATTCGGAAGTTAGCGTGATTTCAACAGACGGACGGACGGACGGACGGACATGCTTACATCGACTCAGAATTTCACCACGACCTAGAATATATATACTTTATGGGGTCTTAGAGCAATATTTCGATGTGTTACAAACGGAATGACAAAGTTAATATATCCTACACAGAAAAAAAAAGTGTCTCGTAAATTTAAGAAGATTTTTACAATAATTTATTACAAGAATTTTCCAGAATTTTAGTTCATTTTTCGTATCTTCAACGAAAATTAACTACTCGAAAGGAAATTTTACAAATTCTAAGTAGCAATCGTTTAGTTCATGGCCTACAAAATACGATGGAAATTTCCTTAAAAAATTTCTTAACTGGTAGTTAAAAATTCGTTTGTCATGCTATAAAACTACTTGTGAAATGTAAAGTATTTTCTAAATAATAAGTGCAATTTACTATAAGATTTTTTTGTATGAGAAAATATTTTTTTACGAAAAATGAACTTGAAAGTGGATAGCAATTTCTTACTGTCAATTCATATAGTTAATAATTGTTGGTAAAAAATTACCCAATGAAATATTTTTAGTTCACATGTAATTAAATTTATAGACATTTTCGTCAAAAATGGTAGATAACATTTCATGAAAATTTTGCAAATTTTAAGTTAAACATTTCGTCGTTCATAAACTGGTGTTCCTTTACGAATATTATTCTTAGAGTAAATTGTCAGCAGATGCAATGAACTAATGCATAGTACAGAGATCTTTATCGGCATAGTGGAATGTAATTAATGTAAAGATGATGTTACTTGAGTTTTGTTGTGTATACATGAGCGTGGGGATGTTTTTATTTTTGTTCATTTAGTGGTTTGTGTGTGTGTGTTTGTTATTCGTGGATGGTTTATTTGGCTGGATGAGGTGTTGTTTTCAATAAAGGCACATGTGTTTTTGTTGTTGTAGGAATGTTTTGGCTTTGCTTGGTTTTGTTTGGCATGCTTCAGTTGTATAGTTGGCGTTGGCGTGGGTTGTTGCATCTTTTAAGCAGGTATGCAACAAGGGAATATAAAGGCATGGAATATTTTGGATTTTTGAGACATATATTGGTGTTTGTTTATTAAACCTTTTAAATGAAAGTTATTAATATTTAATCGGTAGTTTAGAAAAAAGTTATTAAGAATATTTAGTAAAATATGTTGACATTGAAGGTGTATTGAAATTTTCATTATTGTAAAAAATTAATATTCAATTCCAGATGAATTTGGAAATTTTTGTTATATCTCAGCGTATAGTTTAGTCATAAATTTGTAAGTATTTTTTAATATGGCTTTCTTTTAAAAAGAATATTTTTTATGTATATTATTATTTGTTAATTAATTGGCAGTTTAATGTTTTGTTGTTGTTGTTGTAACAGTTTATTGTGATCTCATCCATTTCATGTTATACGCTTGGTACATCAGCTTGTTGGCAGATCAAGGAACTCTGCGACTAAGATGGGGTGTGTCCAGAGTGATCTGGTGGTAAGTCGGGTTGGTTTGGCTGGGCAAGAGAAAAGATGACGCGTGTCGTGTGGCCCTTGGTTGCAAATTGGACAAACGTCAGCTACGCTGCTATCAATCACCGATAAGTAGGAATTGAGGCGGCTGCACTTGCCTGATCTTAATTGGGCCAAAACTACCCTAGTCTGCCGTGGGAGGTCTCTTTCCTCCGGTGCTATGGGCGGTGGTCGGACTCCAAGAACAGGATTAACCTTGTAGCTTCTCACCGCTTCAGCTACAGTATCCTCATGAATCCTGTTCAAACCTGCCTGGTACGCTGCTTGATCTAGAGGCTCTCTTTTATAGCGCTGGATCTCGCGCTCTAGATTATGTATATCAACCCTTACGTTCCTGGGTGGTGGTTGTGTATCCATAAGATGGTGGTTTGGATGATTACTGCGATAACAACCCAGGAGATACTGCTTTGACAACATGTAGTTGTGTCTTCGCACAGGGATGATCTTTGTCTCCACATAAAGGTGATCCAGGGGTGTGCTGCGGAGACACCCAGTCGCAGTTCTAAGAGCAGCGTTCTGGCAGGTTTGTATGTTATTCCACTGCGTATCACTGGTCTGCGGTGTCCACACTGGCGCTGCATAGTTTACCACTGACCGGCCAATTGCCTTATAAGTAGTTAACAAGGTTTGTTTGTCCGCACCCCAAGTACTGCCGGCTAGTGACTTGAGGACCTTGTTTCTACCACGGAGCTTATTACAAATTGCAGTGGCATGGGCAGATGACCTAAAAAGGCTGTCGAATGTGACCCCAAGAATCTTGGGGTAATTTGTGGTCGGAATTATTACTCCATCGACTCTGATATTCAACTGCCTGCGCACTTCTGCCGTCCATGTAGTAAATAGTGTGGCTGAGGATTTGGTGGGGGATATCCTCAAGTTTCTCGCAGTGAAATAACTGGTAAGATTAGCTATGTAGACGTTCAACCGATCGCAAATGTCATCAACATTGGGCCCAGATGCCAAGATTGTACAGTCATCCGCATATGATACAATCTCGACGCCGTCAGGAGGGGGTGGAATCGAGGACATGTAGAGGTTAAACAGTGCCGGAGATATCACCCCACCTTGGGGAACTCCCTGTTTAACTCTACGCGGTCTTGACTTTCTGTCCCTGAATTCCACGTACGACTGGCGTCCACACATATAATTCAGCACCCAACGCTTCGCTCCTGCCGGTAGGGACGTATTCTCGATGTCCTCAAATAATGTGGCATGGTTGACCGTATCGAATGCTTTCGATAGGTCAAGCGCCACGAGGACCGTCCTGTGACACGGCCTGGGCTGGTTAAGTCCCTTATTAATATGTGTCGAAATGGCATGTAAGGCTGTTGTCGTACTATGTACCTTACGGAATCCATGTTGATGGTGGGCAGCTGGAAAATTCTCCACAAGGCTGGGGAGGAGTAATGCCTCAAGTGTCTTGGCTACTGGCGAAAGAAGGGATATCGGTCTGTACGATTCATCTTTGCTCGAATCTTTGCCCGGTTTCAGTAGTGGAATCACCCTTCCCATTTTCCAGACATCGGGTATAATGTGTGATTCCAAAGACAAATTGAGGAGTCTGGTCAGGTACTCAACTCCCAGTATTCCCAGATGCTTCAGCATTAGCATTGAAATTCCGTCAGGGCCCAGCGCCTTAGATGGTTTCGCGCTGTTGATGACATTGGAAACTTCGGCTGCAGTAAATTGTGGTGTGTCATCGGCTCGGAGATCACGTACACGACGGGTGGCTCTCCTTTTCGCTCTATCACTCTCGGGATGCTCGACAAACTGTCGGTTGAAGTATTTGGCGCACCTCTTCGGATCAGTCACAGTCACGTCGCCAAATGTGACTGAAATCCCATCATCCCTTGTGGAGGGGTTCGAGAGGGCTCTAACTGTTGACCACAATTTACCAGTTCCTGTTCCTAAGTTACATTGCTTCAGGTGCTCTAACCAAGTGTTCCGCTTGTGCTCGTCGACTATCTTACTAATCTCTAGATTTAGTTCTCTGATTCTAGGATCAGCAGGGTTAGCACGACGGCGTTCATCACGCTCGTCTGCGAGTCCCGCCGCTTCGGCTGGGAAGTTGGGCCTCACCTGGGCAATTCGACCAGCGGGTATGAAGCGAGCGGCTGCTGCGTTGATGATGTCCCGGAACTCCCTCTGGGCAACATGAACATGTGAGGGGGACGGGAGCTCACTGAAGCGGCGATCGGTGTATTCTCTGAAGCCTTCCCAGTTGGCTTTCTTTTGATTAATAAACGTCCGGCGTTCAGAGGTTATGAAATCGGAGGGTCGGTTGATGGTGAGAATTATGGGGAGGTGGTCCGAACCCAATGAAATGACGGGTTGCCAGGAGACGTCATTTATCAGACCAGGCGATGCTAACGATAAATCTGGCGAACTGCTGCAGTCACCCATAATTCTCGTGGGGGCCTCTTCGTTCACCGTGCAAAATGTGGAGTCGTCTATCTGCTCTGCCAAAGCTATGCCCCTCTGGTCATTACCCAGGAGAGAATGCCAAAGTTCATGGTGGGCATTAAAATCTCCTAGAACCAATCGGTTATGCCCGCTCAACAACCACTCAATGTTTGGGCTATAACCAGGAGCACAGCTACCAACCGGCGGTATGTACACATTGTATAGCTCTATCTCGGCCGCCCCACACTTAACTGCTACCCCCATACATTCCATGTACGGGTCATTAGTGTCTAGCACAAGCGTGATAGGTCTATACTGCACGGAACGGTGTAATATGAAAGCCAGGCCACCACCTCCATTTCTTGTGCGATCCTTCCGTAGGACATTGTACCCATCACAATGTCGTAGGCTGCAGGTGGGATTCAGCTTTGTTTCCTGGATCGCCGCGACCCTTATCCTTTTCCGATTCATAAAGTCTACGATCTCACTAATCTTACCACGGAGCCCGTTGCAATTAAATTGCAAAAATGATGCACTCTCCGGAACTGGTACAACAATATTCGGTGTAAGATGCTGCGGCGGAGAATATTGTTGTGCGGGAGAAGTCGGTGGGGTCACATAATCAGATGACCCACTGCTGCTGTCATTGGCACAGCATCCTGCCACGAAGTCAGTTTGACTATACTCCCGCAGCGATGTTAGGCCGGAGCAATTCCGGAAGTGCACCCATTCCATGCACCGGTTACACCTCACCGAAACCGAGCGATGGTGAATTCGATTTCGGCAGACGGCACAGTACCATGGTCCGGGGTTTTCCTCTATCCCGGCTCGGACCAAAAGCAGGCGGAGAAGGCTCCCCGGGATGCACCTTCTCCAACACGAAAAAATGGACGAGACAACACGTACACTGAGGTGGCAGCCGCTGGCCGATGGCTGGTATCCATCGGGTCAATCCGGTGCGTAGAACCCGCCGCCGTGGGATTAATGTTTTTCTTTGTTGTAAAAGCAATATTTAATTTCAGAGCAACTCCAGATGGATTCGAAAAAATTAAAAAAATAGAGAATTGGTAAGTTTTCTTTAAAAAATTGGCTTTATTTCAACTAGAATATTTACGTTTTTGTGACCTTTTTATCATCAAAATTACAGGTTTTTAATACCTTATTTTAGTATTTCTTTAATCATTTTTGTTAGAAACCAATGTAATATTTTTAATGTAAAAACAAATATTTAATTTCAGAATAACCCCTTAAAAATTTGGACAAATTTTTAGTACTCCTTTGCCTGTAATTTAATAGTGAATTGGTAAGGATTCTTTAACTTTCTTTTAACCCTGGACAGTCATCCTTATTTTTTGTACATTAACGTCATCCTTCGTCATTTTGACTACGGCTGATTTCAAGACGCTATAATTTTCATCGTGAGCGAAAAACGAAACTTGAATTTATTTTCTTATTCAATTTGGTTTTAAGTAGTATAAAACAAAAATTCATAAAACGGTCGAATTAGTATAACTTAAATTTACCATTTCCCAATAGACTAAAATGCATTTTAAATCGAAAATGAAATTACGTGTCGTCATTTTGACGAATTATGACTGTCTAGGGCTATCAAGAATATTTGGTTTTTTATGCATATTATTATTTTTTTCATTAGATTTTTTGAAAACCTATTTAATAATTTTATTTAATGTAAAAAATAAATATTTAATTTCAGAGTAACCCAAATAAATTTGGACAACTTTTTATATTTCCCCTCAGCGTACAATTTAATAGAGAATTGGTAAGTTTTATATTAAAACTTTGGCTTTCTTTCAACTAGAATATTTATTTTATTATATCCTTCACATCGATAACAACACAGTTTTATGAGTTTATATAGAATACTTCATTATTTCTCTAATTGTTTCAGGTACAAATTTTATGAGATACGTTTTCCAAAGAAAAGTTGAATTCCTTACACCATTTGATAAAATGCCCCAAATATGGTAAGTTACAAGCTAAAATGAAGAATTAAAAATTATATTTCATTATATAGTGTTAATTTTTAACAATTTTCATTGTTGTTTCCATTTTTTCCAGCAAGATATGTGAAAATATTACCTACGATGAATAAAAAAAGTATAAGTCAAAATGTCCAAACAGAGAGTTCAAATGAACTACTCTCTGTTCCACGTGGTCATAATTTTTATTCACAAAAAACATTGTATTAAGAACTTTCATCATAAGTTTTTATAATAAAGTACTTTTGCTTAAAGAAAGTTTAATTTTAATGTATGAAAATTTTCATTATAGTAAAACGGTTTGTTGATCCTTTAATTATTTAATTTCTCTGTACTGTGGAATGATTGATTTAAAAATAGTTTAGTCGTCGACATTTTAAAGAGACTGTTAACCAATTTTTATTATCGGGTTTCCCACAAAATAAGCAAGTAAACCAAAATAATACTGACTTTTTATCTTGGTAGGGATATATAAATCTTATGGTGTTGTAAAAATGAACTAAACTACAATGTTATAAATGAACTAAAATTTAAGAAAATTATAAACTAGACAAGTTGAAAAAAATCTTAAGGGCTAAATCATGGTCAATATTACTACAGTTTAGTTCATTTTGCAATGGAAAAGGGTTCACTGTTTTTTCAGTGTATGATGGAGGGTATAAAAAGCACCTGGGTATTACTTGTTCACTGGTAAAATGTTTATAAAGCTTCCCCCTATAGCTACAAAAAATTACTTTATATAATTAACGCTTGCTTTCTTCTAAGGCATGTTCCCTAGAATGGAAAGTTGCGGAAATTATAGTAATACAGAAGCCTGCACGCAGAGAAGAAACATGATTGTCACAATCATATTCGAAGAGCAAAATAATATGATAGGAGCTATTTTTGCGGCGACCATGTAACATGTTAACCTGCAACCATGTTGGCTCAGTGAACATGGTTCTAAGAAAAATGTAATTGTCCTCATCTAAAATGTTAATATATTGATAGAAAGAATTTTGTTTGAATGAAAAGACAATGGTCACGATTTAAAATGTTATGGTATTCATTAAAAATGTTTTTCTCCTAGTTAAAAGAACATGGTCACAACTTAAAATGTTTTGATCTTTATGAAAAAACTTTTTTCATCGTCGAAAAAAGGACGCCACTTGAGAAAAGAAAACACAAAATTAACCTTATTTGTTTGTTTTTATTTATTTATAAACTAATTCATCGTTTATTTGTATTTATAATGCCGTTCAAGCAAACATCATATATTTTTACACACTCTATTTTATTTCAATTTCAACAATAAGTAATTATTCCATATTTACATCGAGCCCATCAAATGTACAAACGCAGACATCATGTAACTGCAAATAAAAATAAATGATACCATATAGCAAAATGCAGAACAAAAAACAGGTACATTTTTTCAATTACACTTTCATTTTTTGTGTTTACATAAAACCACGTGCCACTTCTGAATAAATAAATTAACACAAAACACACTAAATTCGTATTCTCCGTCCATTCCAAGAAACACGACTGACGCGCAAAATGAAAATCGTGTGTACCTGCTCAATGTCTTTATAAAATTCTTTTCGCTGCAAACAAGTTAAAAAATTAAATGGTCACGAAAAAATGTAAATGGTCTTTATGGCCATGTAATGGTTCTAGACATGTCTATACTTAACCTATAAAAATACTTTTTCCCTGTAAAAAAGTAAAAAAGTTGAATGGTCAGGTACATGATTTTCCCGACCATTTAATGGTCTCAAATTCTATCATTTAAATGATAGAACATGTTTGCGGTATTTGAGAACCATTCAAATGCTTATTGCCACCATTCATTTTTCTCCGATCGAAAACTATTTTTACAAAGCAAACTACATGGTTTTCGCGACAATTACATGCTCTAGATAAGCATTAAATGGATGCGGCAACTGTAATGTACTGCCTGAGCATTAAATAGAAATTCGGACTCTTGAGTGAAATCTCAAGAGTTTTAAAACCTCTATCCAGTCTTTAAGTAATTTGTATTACTACCTACGGATGCTACGAAATTAGAGACGAGGGGAGCCATAAATTAGCTAGCTATCAGCCGGAATTGGGGGAGTTCTTGTCTCCCATTTCATAGCATATGTTGCATTACAATTTTTATATAGACTCCCGAAATTAAATTTTCCTAATTAATCTAAATGGACCAAAGTTACCAACAATAAAAAAACGCAAAACCCCTATGTTGGAAACATGAGAATATGAGAAAAAAATTAGCAAAGTCGAGACCCAGAATGTCAATTAGTATGAACCCTAAGATGTTATAGAGTCCGCGTCTCTTTACCCTCACCTGCCATGCCCTAGTGACGCCAGTATCATTTTTCTAGGGGCCCACAAAGTAAATTAGGTTTAACTCATTCACCCACGCAAGAAGTCAAAATAAATTTAGCTATCCATATTCATTTGAACGAAATAGAATTTTATTTAAATCATAATTAACTTCGTAAGCCTATGATCACTACCTTAATTAATAAAATTCATATAAATTTTTGTTTCCTATCCTAACATCGTGACAGGGAAATTTCAGATTAAAATTTAAATACATTTTTCGTTATATGACCATTCATTAAATTGAAATTTTCAACAGTTCATGTAGCTTGTCAAATAAATCATTGTTAACAATAATCACTTTTTAATGATAAGCGACGAGACTCACTTTCAAGAAAATTCAAGAAAAAAAAAAAGTTGTAATATTAGAATACTATAAACAAAGAACAATTCAAAATTTGCCATAATATGAGAAAGATGTAATTTCGCTTTCAATGACAACAAACTATAAATATTAGTACTATTTTCTTTCAACAATTTGCATTTTCAATATTTGTTCTTAATATATATGTATTTAAAAAAGAAACTCCTCAATTACTTATGAATATAATTTTCGAGATTTACTTATTTACCGATTGGTGTTTTGAATAAAAAAAAGAAAAAAAAAGTGTGCTGGGTATACTAGTCAGAATGACAAAGTAGAAAGCAATTTCTTCCAGATTATTTAGCAAAACAAATAATACAAAATTTTTGATCTAGATTCGGGCATACGGAGAAGACGAAATATCGTAAAACTAATAACGATGATTAATGAAAAAAACAGTTACCGCGAAGGTAGTATTATGACAAATTGTGAATGAAAGAGAGTATGTGATATTACAACGCCAGCATTTACAACAACATTATTCAAAGTGCCATGAGCGTAAGATTAAATTTTACGCGAGAATTATGAATAGAGTGAAAACATGAATGAAAAAGCTGAATGAAAACGAATGAAGAGGTAAGGGGAAACATAGTTGGAGACTTTTTATTACATGTTACAAAAACAATTCGAGAGTAGATTTTGCTCTCTCAATAAGCACTCGTAGTGCATAACTTATGTGATGGGTCCCCCTTACCTTTTCATTGTGATCTTTCTGGTTTTTTTTTTCTATGTAAAAAAAATTAAATATGCATGAAATGTGTACACTCACCCAAACATAGATTTCGACGACGATGAGGCCTCAGCGGTTCAAAATACAAATGTTTGCTGGTTAAGCTAAATTAAAGTGTTTTCAATAAAAATTTAATATATATAATTTCTGCTTTAAGTTTTCACCATTCACTAAATTCTTGCTCAATAAAATTTTTAGTATATACCGAACATTATCCAATTATAGACTACAAATTTACGTTTCTATCGCCAGGTCTTCGTTGTTTTCAGCAATCCGGACACGACGTTTTTTTTTTATAAATTTTCTTAATTAATCTCCATTCCACATCCACTTTTCATAGTTTAGCTTTTAAAAATCGAGGTTTTCTTATTTTTTTTTTCTTAATTTCGGTGGAGCCAGAGATATGCCCGGTTTAAAATCTCGCTAGTAACTATTCTGCCGTCTACGTTTTCCTCTTACTTCTGTTGCTTTCGATCAAGAATCTGGAGTGTGCAGGCACTTTACGTTCCTTGGAGAATTGACCTCCCCCCTTCATCCGTAGACACTTTTTTCTTTTAACACTGATCTCAATGATGATAAGGCGGGGTGATTGATAACTTATGGTTGCCTACAGAGAACTAATTCACTTGTTAATTTAACACCGTTCATTTGATTTTGAATGTCTTACCAACTTTTCTGATAGTTTCCTTATTTATGATTATGGGAGTCCTTATGCGGATCCTTATAGATATGAAAAAGGTTCGAGGAAATCCTGCACCGTTTCGAGAGTATTTTGTTTTTTTTTTCTGGGTATAAAAAAAAATTATGGATCGGTCTTCGTCCAAAACCTCACAAACTGCAGTAGCCAGAAACAGGATTCCCAGTCCATCAGGACCATGAAAATCTCCTTACTCGAGAACCTTGTGCGAAAAGGTTTTCCTATGAAATTTATTCCGTATAAAAAAAGTACTCGCAAAACAAACACTAAATCATAAATACCTGTCTAGTAATTTAAACTAAACACAATTGAAAATATATATTAAAAATTTAAGAAATTTTTAATATATTTTTGAACGGGTGTCACGAGATTTAGAGTAATGTAAAACTTATAAATTCAGCGTCAATTTAGCTCAAGATCCGAAACAAAAAGGAAGTCAACGTATGACTTTAGTACATAATCAACCTCGTACTTGGGGGATCGAGTTTCGACCAGCCTAAATAATCGATTAAACAAGTACAGAAAGTACCTGCTGTTTTGCTGGCCACAGATGTACAAAAGAAGGTACCATATCTGTGATGATAAAATTGTACCATAGAGTGCAATCATATTCGTGGGGCCTTTACAAGTCTTCGGTGATTTTGCCCTCAAACAATATTGAAATAATACATCCAATTGCAAGGTATTGTTTCATCGAATCGATTAAAAATCCTTTTGCAACAATCAAGAGCTTATGCTGCTGTTATGTATGCAAACGTGTATTCACTTGAACTGTAGCAACTTTATACCTTAGCAACATGTCGCTTAATATAGGTATAAGAAACCTTTCACAAAAAAAAAAGAATTAAAATGTCCTCTACCAAAATTTATCCAAAGAAAGAAAAAAAAAAATCACGATAAATCATAAAAAGCAAATATTGCATCAGAGTCATAAGCATTATCCTAATAATTCGTGGAATTATTTCCGAGTGGAAATATGTCATTACAAAACTGGATAATATGCCTCTATGAGAAGCATATTAGCCAGAAAAAGACACATTTTCGATTGCATGCAATTTTCTCGTTACTTGTCAGGGCCGTATGTCTTTAGCATGGTAGGTACCAATCACTCTACCATCGATGTCTTCCAGGATGTAATAGTAGTTACCACATTTCTCTCTGATTCGGGCCTTGACAAACATTCCGCTATTCCGAATAGCACATGGTATGGAGAGGTCTGTATAGCTTCATGTCGTGAGTTACGAAGACTACAGCTAATGGCACTAATATTCTCATCCCACCTAGTATGATCTTTTTTTAAATAGGCCCTAATCCCCGCTAGTATAGAGCGGTTTACGCGTTCGGAGGCATTACTTTGCGGTGAATATACCGCGGTATATATATATGTTTAATGCCCAATGAAGTAAAAAATGCATTGATGTCATTGGCACTAAATTGAGAACCATTATCACTTATAATCACTTCAGGGACACCATAGCAATGAAAAATTTGCTTTTCCAAGAAATCCATAATGACCCTAGAGGTGAATTAACCATTGAAATTTGGACAGGTGGTCCAACACAATGAGAATGCCAATATTCCCATTCTTACTGCGCGGATAGGGTCCTAGGAGATCCACATAGAGCCTTTGAAAAGGTCTCTCTGAGCGTGGCTGATTGCCCATTTCCGGTTTCATTACAAAATTGGGTGCCTTGGTGGTTTTGCACACATCACAGTTTCGAACAAAATTCCGCACCTCACATACAAGACCTGGCCAAAAGAATAACCTTTTCAATAAGTCTATGGTTTTCGACATACCCCCATGTGAAGCAACTGGTAGGTTGTGGTAGCGGGCAATGAGGTCTTTACGCAAACCCCCTGGCACCCACAACTTCCAGCAATTGTCCTCATCTTCGGTATCACCATTATAATGTCGGTTTCTGATATAAACAAATTGGTCAATCACCCGTATATCCGGATATTTCTCTTGATTGGAACTAATTCTTTTCCGAAGAGCAACGTATTCATCGCTCTGAAAACATGGTGATTGCAAATCAATATTAGGCACAGACACTTCATCCAAAGCTGTGATTTCTTCGCCATACATTCTAGATAGAGCATCGGGTACGATGTTATCTTTACCTTTCCTGTGGCTTATGGTAAATTTAAATGCCTGTAATTTGAGGACCCATCTCGCAAGTCTGCCCGATAGATTCGGTTGCCTCATGAGCCACACAAGACTCGAGTGATCAGTTATCACTTTGAATTCTTGGAGCTCAAGATAGCACCGAAATCTTTGGATGGCCTCTACTGCAGCAAGACATTCCCTTTCAGTTATACTATAATTCCTTTGGGCCGAATTCAGTTTTTTACTCATGAAGGCCACTGGCCTTTCACAGCCCTCATTATCCAACTGGACTAGCACAGCGCCTATACCATAGTCGCTGGCGTCGCAGTGAAGATAAAATTTCCGTGAGAAGTCTGCATTGACTAGCACTGGAGCTGAACATAAAAGAGATTTTATTTTATCGAAGGCTTCCTGAGCGCTAGGTGTCCACACGAATTTCTTTTTGCTGGATATAGTTTCAGTTACAGGGAAGACTGTAGAAGAGAAATTCTCTATAAATCTCCTGTACCAGCCAGCCAAGCCTAAAAATCCCCTAACTTGTCGCACATTCTTCGGAGTTGGCCAATTTAAAATGGAGCTTATCTTATCCGGATCAGTAGATATGCCTCCGTCCCCAATCACATAACCAAGGTACTTGACCCTAGTTACACAAAAGTGACTTTTGGCTACGTTCAAGGTGAGATTTTCTTTTCTAAATTGTTCAGCGATGCGAACTAAAATAGAAAGATGTTCTGAAAAGGACTCGGACACCACAATCAAATCATCAAGATAGCCGAAAACACAATTCTTGAGATCGAAAGGGATTATTTCGTCCATGAGACGACACATTGTTTGTGGTGCGTTGCACAGTCCAAATGGCATGACCACAAACTGGTAGAGTGGTCTACCAGGGACTGTGAACGCTGCTATCGCCTTTGAGTTCTCGGACAACCCAATTTGCCAATAGGCATCCTTTAGGTCCAATTTCGAAATCAAATTAGCCTTAGGGAGACGAGAAAATATCCCTTCAATGGATGGAAGGGGATATGCATCCTTTTTAGGGGCTGAATTAATTTTTCTCGCATCGAGACATAAGCGGATTTTATGCGGTTTAACCACAAACCTCATAGGCGAACTCCATGGAGATGTTGATTTTTCTATCACACCTAATGACAACATTCTATCTATCTCTCCATACATTAGTTTTTCTACTGCGGGAGAGACCGGATAGAAACGTTGTTTTATAGGCCTAGTATCACCAACATCGATTTCGTGTGTTATCAATGCGGTTCTCCCTAGGCCTTTTTTGGCGAAATTTGGAAACAAGGACACAACTGCATCAAGTTGTTGCCGTTGTCCTGCATCCAAGGGATAATATTGCTCTACACAAGCAGAAGGTGCTATTTCAGATGTGTGATCAGGATTCCGAATGAATTCAGAGGAGCATGATTCCTCAAGACTAAATAAAGTCGTGTCGACAATGTCAGTGGATTTTATAAAACTTTCCACCAACCCAAAACTCCTCTAAAAATCAATTCCTAATATTAGCCTTTGTGATATCGAGGGGATAACAAAAAGGTTCAATTTACCAATTTTATTCTGGAAATTCATTTCTACACTAAGCCAACCAACCACCTGTTGCGGTGCTCCATCGGCTTTCTTAACCTGAGTTTTACACCTGAAGAAATTGTCGAATTTCGAAAAATCTTGCCGCGCAAAATCGGCTCCTATGCAGCTTATACTGGCTCCACTATCCAATAGCCCATACTCAGTAAAGTTCAAAAAGGATACTTTCGCATAGTATCGTGGATCCTTTGAAATACGTACAATCGCCGATACAAGAAGTTTAGAACATTTACGTAAATTTCTGTAAAACCTTCTCAAGCGAAGAGTTGAACGCTTCCTTTTCCTCGAGCTAACCTCATTCACTACTATATCAGAAAAAATGTCATTACGTTTGTTATTGTATATTTCCCACCGTTTGTGGTATGGTATACGAGGATAAATTATTTTGTCCAATTCGTCGTTTCCACTTCGAATAAAATCTCGACGTAAAATTTCGGGTGTATAATTGTCTGCATTACTCGATTCCTTGGTCAAATCCGGGTCATTATCATCAGATGAAGAATTATCATTACTAGTAGATGAAGAATTACTAGAATTAGCTTCTAGTTCTGTTCCGGTTTCGGAACATGACATTGGTAGTTTTTTGATTTGCGAACGCTGCATTTTGGGCATTGTGGCTTATAAGTGTTCTTAACACCACATCCATAACAAAATATCGAACGTTCTTCAAGGCAGTCTTGCCAATGATGGCCTGCCTTGTCACAATTCCAACATTGCGACGAAAATTCGGATGCATGAACTGCATGTACCTCAGGATCTTTAGAGACCTCGGTCTCATTAAATTCCATATCCGTCTCAAGTTCTGAAATTTGTCGTCTTGGTGGAATCACATTAGAATTTCTAGCAGAGAAATTTCTCCTCACGTACTCGTCATTAAGAAGGCTTTCTCTCATTTGTACGAGCTTCCTGAGGTGTGGTATAGAATTCACAGGTACATATAAAAGTTCATGCCGTATATCTGGTCTAAGATTACGGGTTACAATTTCAATTAATTCCGTGTCAGGTAACGGTGTTGGTAGCCTATCCATGATTGTGGAAATGGCTTCGTAAAATGAATCAAAAGATTCGCCAGGTTTTTGTTTCCGGTTTCGCATCTCTTCCCGGATATCAAATGTCGACTTGAAATCCTTATACTGAAACCGTAAAGAATCACAAAATTCATCCCAGGTAATTATTCCGACCTGTTTGTGATACCTCCAAAACCAGGCTTGTGCTTTCCCAGTTAGCAGAATTGGAAGGTGTTTACAAATAATGGCAAAGTCGCCATTGAAATAGTCATTAGTCAATATTTGTAAACGGTATAAAAAGTCCTCCACACTCATAGTGGCTGAACCGTCGAAGGTCAATCCCCAGTTTCTAATAATAACAGAGCTCGACATATAGCTTGAGTTTTGCGGGGAGACCCGGGCATCCACGGTTTCCCGATTGATGGGTGCACTTGATATTCTTTCATTGATAGATTGGTCAGGAGGATTCGAAATAGGCTGTCTGCCTATCAAATTTAGGTTCCGGAGAACTCTTGTAATCTATTGAAGGATTCGACACTTGAATTGTATCGGGTCGCGAGGTGGCAGTCCTTTTGGGCGTGTTCTGATCGGAAGCAGTCACTATAGGGTCAACACTATCCCGATTGGATATATCCAACTGGTTATTCTGTTGTAAATTCCGACTGTAGCTTCTAGTTTGATATTGTTTAGCCATCGCTCCTCGACCACGTCCTTTATTTCTGAACTGTTTCAAAGGATACGATATCGCTCGCAACTCCGATAAATTACAAGAGGATTTGCATACCGGACATACACCCTCAGTTGCCAAATGACTCTCTATACATCCTTGATGAAAAGAATGATTACAACTGGCAATAACTAAGCAAGGAGTTTTTTCGTTCATTACTTCATTACAAATAGAACAGAACGATGGTACTCCAGGACCGACATGAGAAATATTAGGTGACATCGTTAAGCTTGCAGCTTGACCCTGAGAAAAGTCCTGAAGCAAATCTTGGCCCTGATCCATGTCCTGGGACTGATCCTGTTCTTCAGACCTTAAGGGTGAATGCTGAAGGGGCATTTTTATCTATCTTGCAACAAAATGGTTTAAACAAAAAAATATATTAAATTGTACCAACAAATCTTATTTTCATAGTATTTCTTACGTGGAAAAGAATTGAGTTAAACAGGAAAAAAAATGTATATTGACATATCAGGGTTTCAGGTGGTAAACAAAAACCAGTCTATTGATAAACTGAGCTTAAATAGTGAAAAAATCCTTCCCCCGGTGAACTAAAACATTCCATTCTACACCTTAACGGACGATTAATAGCAAATTACCATAAAAATCGTAATCCAGAAAAGGCGACAGTTTGGGTATCCAATCCACCTAGAAGCAAAAATTATTGCCTATCTTAAACTCTACATGAAACGAATAATTTTTTTTTTTGTAAAAGCAAAATTTTCAAAGAGAAAGGGTGAAGTAGGAATTTTTCGGTTAGATAACTCGCACTTTTGAACGTCAAGTTCCTAAGAATCCATAAAAAGCTACCCACTATTCTCCATTAAAATATGCTAATACCCAAAATTTATAAACTTAATGTTAAATTTGAAATCTACAAAAGAAACTGAAAATTCGGAACCAAAACTTCTCAAAATTTGAGAAAATTTCGGCCCCCATGTTGGGCGCCATTTTGTAATGTACTGCCTGAGCATTAAATAGAAATTCGGACTCTTGAGTGAAATCTCAAGAGTTTTAAAACCTCTATCCAGTCTTTAAGTAATTTGTATTACTACCTACGGATGCTACGAAATTAGAGACGAGGGGAGCCATAAATTAGCTAGCTATCAGCCGGAATTGGGGGAGTTCTTGTCTCCCATTTCATAGCATATGTTGCATTACAATTTTTATATAGATTCCCGAAATTAAATTTTCCTAATTAATCTAAATGGACCAAAGTTACCAACAATAAAAAAACGCAAAACCCCTATGTTGGAAACATGAGAATATGAGAAAAAAATTAGCAAAGTCGAGACCCAGAATGTCAATTAGTATGAACCCTAAGATGTTATAGAGTCCGCGTCTCTTTACCCTAACCTGCCATGCCCTAGTGACGCCAGTATCATTTTTCTAGGGGCCCACAAAGTAAATTAGGTTTAACTCATTCACCCACGCAAGAAGTCAAAATAAATTTAGCTATCCATATTCATTTGAACGAAATAGAATTTTATTTAAATCATAATTAACTTCGTAAGCCTATGATCACTACCTTAATTAATAAAATTCATATAAATTTTTGTTTCCTATCCTAACATCGTGACAGGGAAATTTCAGATTAAAATTTAAATACATTTTTCGTTATATGACCATTCATTAAATTGAAATTTTCAACAGTTCATGTAGCTTGTCAAATAAATCATTGTTAACAATAATCACTTTTTAATGATAAGCGACGAGACTCACTTTCAAGAAAATTCAAGAAAAAAAAAGTTGTAATATTAGAATACTATAAACAAAGAACAATTCAAAATTTGCCATAATATGAGAAAGATGTAATTTCGCTTTCAATGACAACAAACTATAAATATTAGTACTATTTTCTTTCAACAATTTGCATTTTCAATATTTGTTCTTAATATATATGTATTTAAAAAAGAAACTCCTCAATTACTTATGAATATAATTTTCGAGATTTACTTATTTACCGATTGGTGTTTTGAATAAAAAAAAAGAAAAAAAAAAGTGTGCTGGGTATACTAGTCAGAATGACAAAGTAGAAAGCAATTTCTTCCAGATTATTTAGCAAAACAAATAATACAAAATTTTTGATCTAGATTCGGGCATACGGAGAAGACGAAATATCGTAAAACTAATAACGATGATTAATGAAAAAAAAAACAGTTACCGCGAAGGTAGTATTATGACAAATTGTGAATGAAAGAGAGTATGTGATATTACAACGCCAGCATTTACAACAACATTATTCAAAGTGCCATGAGCGTAAGATTAAATTTTACGCGAGAATTATGAATAGAGTGAAAACATGAATGAAAAAGCTGAATGAAAACGAATGAAGAGGTAAGGGGAAACATAGTTGGAGACTTTTTATTACATGTTACAAAAACAATTCGAGAGTAGATTTTGCTCTCTCAATAAGCACTCGTAGTGCATAACTTATGTGATGGGTCCCCCTTACCTTTTCATTGTGATCTTTCTGGTTTTTTTTTTCTATGTAAAAAAAAAATTAAATATGCATGAAATGTGTACACTCACCCAAACATAGATTTCGACGACGATGAGGCCTCAGCGGTTCAAAATACAGATGTTTGCTGGTTAAGCTAAATTAAAGTGTTTTCAATAAAAATTTAATATATATAATTTCTGGTTTAAGTTTTCACAATTCACTAAATTCTTGCTCAATAAAATTTTTAGTATATACCGAACATTATCCAATTATAGACTACAAATTTACGTTTCTATCGCCAGGTCTTCGTTGTTTTCAGCAATCCGGACACGACGTTTTTTTTTTTTATAAATTTTCTTAATTAATCTCCATTCCACATCCACTTTTCATAGTTTAGCTTTTAAAAATCGAGGTTTTCTTATTTTTTTTTTTTCTTAATTTCGGTGGAGCCAGAGATATGCCCGGTTTAAAATCTCGCTAGTAACTATTCTGCCGTCTACGTTTTCCTCTTACTTCTGTTGCTTTCGATCAAGAATCTGGAGTGTGCAGGCACTTTACGTTCCTTGGAGAATTGACCTCCCCCCTTCATCCGTAGAGACTTTTTTCTTTTAACACTGATCTCAATGATGATAAGGCGGGGTGATTGATAACTTATGGTTGCCTACAGAGAACTAATTCACTTGTTAATTTAACACCGTTCATTTGATTTTGAATGTCTTACCAACTTTTCTGATAGTTTCCTTATTTATGATTATGGGAGTCCTTATGCGGATCCTTATAGATATGAAAAAGGTTCGAGGAAATCCTGCACCGTTTCGAGAGTATTTTGTTTTTTTTTTTCTGGGTATAAAAAAAAATTATGGATCGGTCTTCGTCCAAAACCTCACAAACTGCAGTAGCCAGAAACAGGATTCCCAGTCCATCAGGACCATGAAAATCTCCTTACTCGAGAACCTTGTGCGAAAAGGTTTTCCTATGAAATTTATTCCGTATAAAAAAAGTACTCGCAAAACAAACACTAAATCATAAATGCCTGTCTAGTAATTTAAACTAAACACAATTGAAAATATATATTAAAAATTTAAGAAATTTTTAATATATTTTTGAACGGATGTCACGAGATTTAGAGTAATGTAAAACTTTTAAATTCAGCGTCAATTTAGCTCAAGATCCGAAACAAAAAGGAAGTCAACGTATGACTTTAGTACATAATCAACCTCGTGCTTGGGGGATCGAGTTTCGACCAGCCTAAATAATCGATTAAACAAGTACAGAAAGTACCTGCTGTTTTGCTGGCCACAGATGTACAAAAGAAGGTACCATATCTGTGATGATAAAATTGTACCATAGAGTGCAATCATATTCGTGGGGCCTTTACAAGTCTTCGGTGATTTTGCCCTCAAACAATATTGAAATAATACATCCAATTGCAAGGTATTGTTTCATCGAATCGATTAAAAATCCTTTTGCAACAATCAAGAGCTTATGCTGCTGTTATGTATGCAAACGTGTATTCACTTGAACTGTAGCAACTTTATACCTTAGCAACATGTCGCTTAATATAGGTATAAGAAACCTTTCACAAAAAAAAGAATTAAAATGTCCTCTACCAAAATTTATCCAAAGAAAGAAAAAAAATCACGATAAATCATAAAAAGCAAATATTGCATCAGAGTCATAAGCATTATCCTAATAATTCGTGGAATTATTTCCGAGTGGAAATATGTCATTACACAACCACTTCCAAACATGGTTTTTCTGTGCGTGTGGTAAGCCTGATCATGAACTAACTTCATACAGACCCATATCACTGCTACCTACTATGTCAAAGATATTTGAAAAACTTTTATTAAAAAGACTGCAACCACTGTTATACCACAAGTTACTGATTCCGGATCACCAATTCGGATACCGTAACAAGCACTCCACAATACAACAAGTCCATCGTATAATAGACGTTGCAGAACGAGCATTTGAAAACAAACAAGTTTGCTCAGCTGTGTTCCTAGACGTAGGACAAGCATTTGACAAAGTTTGGCATGAAGGCCTTTTAACCAAAATCCACAATGATTTGCCAAAACAATTTTACGAAATTCTGGAATCGTACTTGGATAATAGGCACTTCAGAGTACGAATAGAAAATAAGTACTCGGAACTGAAACCAATTAGAGCTGGAGTACCTCAAGGTAGCACTTGGACCAATACTGTACTGTATACTAGAGATATACCTAACACGCCCGATGCCACTATTGCTACCTGAAAGTAAGTCTGTACATATTTACTTTTCAAAGAAGAAAACTGCCTATGTTCCACTGTATTTAAATGGTACAATAATACCTTACGCAAACACTGCGAAATATTTTGGTATGACTCTTGACACAAAAATCAAATGGAAGGAGCATGTGAAGAAAAAGAATCAAGAAATGAAAATAAAATAATCCGAAGTGTACTGGATGCTAGTAGACAATAGGATATCCATCAAAAACAAACTGCTCCTACACGGATGAAAAAGACTGTTTTTCATATGTTTGGCTATAAACATTATATGTTTGGAACACAAATTTTTAAAACAATATTTTTGAGTGCAAGCATATAATGTTCATAAACTAGCATAACATGTTTGGGACGTATATGTTAATATGTTAGAACATATTATGTTTGGGACATAAAATGTTTTTAAATATAATATGCTTGGATGCAAATATATATTAATTTAGAAATTGCCTATAAACATATATGTGTTTAGTAGCTTGGAGCGCTATTTAACAGGGAGCGATATTGAATTCAGTTGGTGGTTGTTGCTTGTTATTACAAAATTAACATTTTATTTTTCCTTGGGCAATTGATCAGCTACTTCTTTAATCCTTACAAACTGTGTGGTCCGCTG
Organism: Haematobia irritans; assembly: GCF_050003625.1. Taxonomy (NCBI): domain Eukaryota; kingdom Metazoa; phylum Arthropoda; class Insecta; order Diptera; family Muscidae; genus Haematobia; species Haematobia irritans. The sequence continues at coordinate 68,128,312 of NC_134400.1, forward strand.
TTCGAATCCCCGTCCGGCAAAAGGTAAAATTAAAATAAAAAAAAATCATACAATTGAATAATTTCTTCTACAATGTTTGTATTACAGAAAAAGGTGCTAAGAACTAAAAAATCTCGTGGAAGTGAGAAAGATGTGGGGGAATATACAATTGGGCAGAAACAAAATTTTGAGCATTCAGGTCGAAAACCTATGTTGTTAGCACCTATATTACCTGTTTATTTTCATAATTCATTACGATTGTAAATATATAAATAAATAAATAAAATTTTGAGCACAATATTGTTTGGGAGAATTTTTTTTAAGCATATAATATTTTTGGGTGCAAAATGCTTCCAAACATATTATATGTTCACATAATAACATATTGTTTTTTGGAAGACAACATTATTGAATTCATATGCAAAAATACAAAATGTTTGGAAATTGACTACCCAAACATATATTGTTTAGACCAATATGCTTTCAAACATATTATATATTGGAAGAGATCAAACATATAAATGTTTGGGCAATAGCCAAAAATGTATATGCTTGAAGCAAAATATGTTTGGGAGTATATGTTACAGAAGCGAATTTTTGTGAGCGTGTATATAATCAAATAATTAAACCAATATGGACCTACGGTATCCAGCTTTGGGGCTGCGCTGCCAAACAAGAACTGTCAAAGATTCAAAAAACACAAAACCACATACTGCGTACCATACGGAATGCTGACTTGCACCGAGACTTGGGGGGTTAGAACTGTTGAAGAAGAAATAACCCTCAACTCACTAAAACATGCAGAGAAATTACAGAATCATGTCAACCACGACTTAAATAACATTGTCCGGAACTACCGATCCATAAGAAGACTGCGAAGGACAGTACCGATGGATTTAAATCCAACTCTACACTGAAATCAAGATCTAGGATGTAGTTATTGGAACTATTTACCTATAAATAAACATAACTATGCTAAATTTCTAGTGTTAAGTATGTTGTATTAAGATATCAAGAAATTACTAGATGAGTCTAACTCAGTCGTAATAAAATCAGAATAAATAAATAAATTCTCTCAAAATCATTTAAAAGAGTGTAAGGGAGAAATAAAATTTCTAATTTAAGACTCAGTCTCAAGTATAAACTGTGCTATGTTTCATGTAAGAAATGTCTTTGAAATAAAGTATTTAAAAATGTATATTTTTGCTTTATAGTAAAGATACAAAAAGTAAAAATTTAAAGATTTCAATAAATTTGAAAAAAACTTTCCGAATTATTAGAAATAAGCTACCTTAATTAAACAAATTTTCTTTCGTGGAAAGATACCAAGTTGAATTATTTAACTATAAAGAGAATGTGAAGAAAAAGAATCAAGAAATGAAAATAAAATACTCCGAAATGTACTGGATGCTAGTGGACAATAGGATATCCATAAAAAACAAACTGCTCCTATATAATCAAATAATTAAACCAATATGGACCTACGGTATCCAGCTTTGGGGCTGCGCTGCCAAACAAGAACTGTTAAAGATTCAAAAAACACAAAACCACACCCTCATAAAAAATCGCTTCTTTAACATATGTTCCAAACATATTTTGCAGGAAGCACATATATTATTGGATACTGTCAAAACATTAATATGTTTGTTTTATGTGAACATATTATATGTTTGGAAGCATTTTAAACCCAAAAATATTATATGCTTGGAAGAGTTTTCCCCAAAGAAGATTGTGCTCATTCCCTCACATATGTTAATTTTCACTTCCACGATATTTTTTAGTTCTTGGCACCTTTTTCTGTAATACAAATAATGTTGAAGAAATTATTCAATTTTATAATTTTTTTAAATTTTACCTTTCGCCTGGACGGAGAATCGAACCGAGGACCATACAGTTTGTAAGCCAACACACTATCCACTGGGCTGCGTAGCTGTTATAGTCACCAGTGGACAATTATCGTTATAAGTTACATTTATATAGCATAGTTTGCAGCGCCCACGAGCCCATGCAAACATAACATTATTTAACAGAAACATACATTTGTTGGCCACGTGGAGCAGTGGTTAGCATGTCTGCCTTACATGCAAAGGGTCTTGGGTTCAATCCCTGCTCCGACCGAACACCATTTTTTTTCATTTACACATTTATATTTATACTATATTAAATTTTTATAATGAAACTTCGAAATGTGGGTTATTAAAGATTTACAGCCAGAAACAGTGCTTGATATAAACGAAATGGACTGAGGTTTTGGAAAAATATTATTTTTTTATTTCAAAAATAACAAGTTTGTAACAAAAAACTGTTTTTGGTATAAAAGTTTGAAAATTTGGAAGGAATTCAAAAACTCTAACAAAAGTAGAACGTGGAGTCGAATATAAACATATATAAAAAATTTGATAATATACACATAAATTTATTTAAGCGTGAACAGTTGTTTACTAGCATTTAACACCATTCCATATGCATCTACAACTTATCGTGTTTTGTACTTAATGTCATTTTTACCTTTAAGGCCGGTATTAAGTTGGCATTATCGCTCTAAAATGACCCTGTTTTACCTTTTACTTTTCTTTAATAATTCACATTAAAGAAAATAAACTTTTTCAATTGTTTTAGCTGCAAAATTCGAACTTAATATATTTGAAGGTGTCCATCAACTCCTCTTGGACTACTTATTAATAAAGAGGAACTAAACTTTGTTTTTATACATTTTACTGTTTAATTTTTCACTATTTCCTCCTTTTTTCATTTTACTGTCCCAACTCCAAAAAGAGTATAGTGCCCTTTCGTTATTTTTATGAAGATCCCTTTGTAACTTTTGTATATTTTCCACCGTTTTTATACCCTCCACCATAGGATGGGGGTATATTAACTTTGTCATTCCGTTTGTAACACATCGAAATATTGCTTTAAGACCCCATAAAGTATATATATTCTGGGTCGTGGTGAAATTCTGAGTCGATCTGAGCATGTCCGTCCGTCCGTCTGTTGAAATCACGCTAACTTCCGAACGAAACAAGCTATCGACGTGAAACTTGGCACAAGTAGTTGTTATTGATGTAGGTAGGATGGTATTGCAAATGGGCCATATCGGTCCACTTTTACGTATAGCCCCCATATAAACGGACCCCCAAATTTGGCTTGCGAGGCCTCTAAGAGAAGCAAACTTCATCCGATCCGGCTGAAATTTGGTACATGCTGTAAGTATATGGTCTCTAACAACCATGCAAAAGTTGGTCCACATCGGTCCATAATTATATATAGCCCCCATATAAACCGATCCCCCGATTTGGCTTGCGAGGCCTCTAAGAGAAGCAAATTTTATCCGATCCGGCTGAAATTTGGTACATGGTGTTAGTATATGGTCTCTAACAACCATGCAAAAATTGGTCCACATCGGTTGAAATTTGGTACGTGGTGTTAATATATGGCCTAAAACTCCCATGCACAAATTGGTCGAAATCGGTCCATAATTATATAGGCCCCATATAAACCGATCCCCAGATTTGACCTCCAGATCCCCTTGGAAGAGCAAAATTCTTCCCATTCGGTTGAAATTTGGTACGTGATGTTAGTATATGGTATGCAACAACCATGCAGGAATTGGTTCCTATCAGCCCATAATTATATATAGCTCCCATATAAACCGATCCCCAGATTTGACCTCCGGTGAAGCAAAATTCATCCGATCTGCTTTGGTACGTGGTGATCGTATATGATATTTAACAACCATGCCAAAAGTGGTCCATATCGGTCTATAGTTATATATATATATATATATATATATATATATATATATATATATATATATATATATATATATATATATATATATATATATATATATATATATATATATATATATATATATATATATATATATATATATATATATATATATATATATATATATATATATCCCTTTCCGACCTATAGCCGATCCACGTGATAGATTTTCCTAAATTTTTGAATTCTGTTATTTATGTGTACATAGAACATTTTAAATTATTAAGTTTGTTCAGTTTGATCCTGTATCCTGTTTTTTCAGGATACGTACAATTGTTGCAGTCCGGTAAAATCCGGTAAAAGTCCGGACGTAAAAATATCAAAAAACACAAAATAATCACAATTTAAATAATTTTAATATATTTGCAAACTTACATCTTCCACTCAGTTTTACAAATGCGCAAAGTACACTGCTGAAACTACAAAATTAATATGAAAAGCAAATATTTATAACGGTTCTTCACATTCTTAGACAAAGAGAGAGCATACACAATTATTTTTTTGCCTCTCTTATCGCAGTACGTCATATATTAAAGAAATTATAGAGACTTAAAGTTACCCGCACAATTGTGCGTACACGGTCGGAAAGGGATATATATCGTGGTTGTGAGGTAGCCAAAGAGCTCCAAAAGATAAGAAATAAGGCTCGTGCCAACAAAGAAATTGAGACAAAAAAATCGAATAGTGAACGTCCAGCACAGCTACTCCATCCAATACCGCAACCATCTAATACCAAAACAAAACAATCGTATTCCGAAGTTCTAAATGGAGCAAATTCTACCGGAAACACTATATTAAAGGAATTAATGAAGAGTATTGAAGGAATAAATCGTCGGTTAGACGCTCAAACTATATTAAATGAAAAACTCATAGAAAAACTCAACTCATTGGTTATCAGTTTCTCAAATCTCCAATAATGTCAGCATTACGTATTGCAATCTGGAACTGTAATGGTTTATTAAAGCGTATTAGTGAAATAGAATATTTCTTAAAGGATCAAAAGGTTGACATTCTCCTGATATCTGAAAGTCACTTGACTAAGCAATCGTACGCTTCTATTGAGGGCTACAAATTGTACCATTCTATCCATCCTTCTCAAAAACCACGAGGTGGCTCAACAGTCATAATCAAATCTAATATAAATCATCACGAAGAGCTTAAAATCGAAAATGAGGTATTTCAAGTTGCATGCGTATCTGTTTGTCTTAAACAAAACAAGTCATTTAAAATTTGTTCAATATATTCACCACCAAAACATAACATTAAATCAGACCAATACGAATCGCTGTTAAGGTCTATTGGAGATCATTTCATAATAGGCGGTGACTTCAATGCCAAAAATAAAAATTGGGGATCGAGACTTACATCTACAAAAGGCAGTGAGCTATATAAGGCATGTAGAAAATTGAAATGCCAAATAGTATCGGGGGATGAACCTACTTATTGGCCATCCAACCCTGAGAGAATTCCAGACCTTATTGACTTTTTTCTAGTTAAAAATTTAGCAAGATCCTATATATTTGTTGAAAATACCACATCTTTATCTTCATCAGATCATTCTGCTGTCATTATGACTATCAGTGATTCTATAATAAAGAAAGAAACTGAATGCCATCTATATAATAAGCGGACGAACTGGCGATTATTCCAATATCTTATCGATCAGAAGATAAATCTAAAAACCCCCTTAAAATCTGAAAGGGAAGTTGATAACGGTCTTACTGATTTTATCCAATCCATTCAAACATCAGCTTGGGAGAGTTCACCCGAATTGAATCAAAACACTGTAGAAGTTACATATCCAAAAATTATCCGTGATTTGTTGTCTAAAAAACGTAAAGCACGCAAAAAATGGCAGAGGGAAAGAACTCAAGAAAACAAGGCGACTCTTAACAGACTATGTAATGAATTGAAGCAAGTAACGAATGAAAATAAGAATAAAACTATGACTGACCGTTTTCACAACTTATCAGCTCGGAAGGACACAAACTACAGCTTGTGGAAAGCAACAAAAAATTTTAACCACCAATCACATCAAATGCCCCCTATCAAGAGGAAAGATGGTACTTGGGCTCGAAGCTCTAGAGATAAAGTAGATGTATTTGCATCACATTTTCGAAGTACATTCCGTTCCCTAGAAGGATACAAAGAATCTGAGGATCTCCTGAAAGTCGAAAAAAATGATAATGCAATCATTAAACCGGCTTCCTTTGGAGAGTTAAAATATATTATTAATAAGGACTTGAGCTCCAAAAAAGCACCTGGATATGATTTGATCACTACGAAAATCATTAAGAAATTAACTCCAAAAGCATTGCGAAAATTTTTTTACATAATAAATGCGTGTTTTCGTTTGAGATACGTTCCCCTGGAATGGAAAATTGCTGAAATAATAGTAATTCCCAAACCTGGAAAACCTCCAAACGAAACAACGTCGTACAGGCCTATATCAATTCTACCAATCTTGTCCAAAATATTTGAAAAACTCTTGCTGAAAAGACTTCAACCAATAATCTCAAGAAGAGAACTGATTCCAAGCCATCAATTTGGATTCAGGAATAAACATTCTACTGTACTACATGTCCATCGTAAAATTGATGTTGCAGAAAAGGCAATTGAAAGCAAAAACGTTTGTTCGGCTGTCTTTCTAGACATAGGTCAAGCTTTTGATAAAGTATGGCACAAAGGCCTGCTATTCAAACTCTACAATGATATTCCAAAAGAATATTATGAAATTTTGAAATCATATCTTGAGAATAGACACTTTCGAGTCAAAATAGAGAATCAATATTCAGATCTAAATCCAATTGAAGCAGGAGTTCCACAAGGTAGTGTCCTTGGGCCAGTGTTGTATCTTTTATACACGAAAGATATACCAAATCCACAAATTGCCAAAATAGCTACGTTTGCAGATGACACTGCCATTTTAACAACAGCAAAAACAGAAACTGAGGCCACAAGCAAGTTGCAATTCGTACTTTCTGCTATAGAAAACTGGATAAAGAAATGGCGAATGAAATTAAACGAAAGCAAATCAATTCATATGATATTTACAAACAAAAACACAAGTCATACTCCGCTGTACATCAATAAAACAATTGTCCCTATACGTACCGTGCAAAAAGTCCATATCGATTCGTAATTATTTGTAGACGTAACTATACATAACTTTTTTGTCTAATATATACCACGTATGGACTAACTCACAATTTAGAAAACGATGTTAAGAAGTTTTAAGATACCACAACCCAAGTATTTCGATCGTGGATGACAGTCTTTCGTAGAAGTTTCTACGCAATCCATGGTGGAGGGTACATAAGATTCGGCCTGGCCGAACTTACGGCCGTATATACTTGTTTTTTAATTTCGTTTGCCTCCTTACTCCTCGTACGTTCAGATTTCTTTTAACGAACCAAGGAAAAAATTGTGCCCATAATGCCAATTTTTTTTTTTTTTTTTTTTTTTTTTTTTTTTTTTTTATTCTTAAACATTAAAAATAGATTGTTTAAGTTATAATACTACAACTAGTCTATTTACAAAGGGACTAACTAGTAGTTTTTTAATATTGATATGAAAATTTACAGAGTTAAAGTATCATATTGTGCCTTGTTGATTGAATCGAAATTTCAAATCAAGTGGTTTATATCTCTGAAGTCTTCGGTTAGATATATGTTGTAATATATGTGGTATCTCTTCATTTTTGTGACTTAACAGTCTCATTTCATGCGCTTCTGCTTGATGATAGATTTCTTCTCTCACTGTTTTTATATTCAGATCCCTATGCAGATCGTTGTTCCTTATATATATACCACGGAGCGTCCACTATTTCTCTCAACACTCTGTTTTGAAATTTTTGAATCATATCTATGTCTTGATTTTTAGCACAACCCCATAGTTGTAGACCGTATGTCCACATAGGCTTCAATACTTGTTTGTACACCATTAGTTTATTTGCAATTGACAAATTAGATTTTCTCCCAATTAACCATTTTAACTCACGGTATTTTATTTCCAATGCCTTTTTCTTACTCTTTATGTGCTCGTTCCATTTCAGCTTTTCATCAAGTGTCATACCAAGATATTTCGCTGAATCAGCTCTAGGTACTTCTTGATCTTTAATATATATAGGTTTAGGTTGTATCTTTTTCTGTGTAAAGTTAACATGCACAGATTTTGAACTGTTTAATTTTAGACCCCATTTGTCCATCCATTTATCAATATCGTTTAGAGCAGTTTGTAGTTTGGTTGTTGATTCTTCAATATTTCGCGTTTTTGCCATTATCACTGTGTCGTCAGCAAAAGTGCCTATTATGCAATCTTCCTGAGGCTGAAGGTCATATGTATATAGGAGATAGAGCATAGGACCCAATATGCTACCTTGCGGTACACCGGATTGAATATGGTAAAGGTTGGAGTACTCTAAACCTTGCTTGACACGATAAAATCGGTCTTTTAGATACGATTCCAGCAAAAGGCAGAAGTTGCTGGGTAAAATGTTTTTCAACTTGTGTATTAATGACGAGTGTACTACTCCATCAAATGCTTGTGATATGTCCAAAAAGACTGCTGAACATACCTCCCTTTTCTCAAAAGTTTCTTCAATGGCATGAGTTATTCTGTGGATTTGCTCTATTGTAGAGTGTCCTTTTCGGAAGCCGAATTGATGATTAGGAATGATTTTTTCACGCTCCAAATATGAGTTGAGTCGTTTACATAAAATTTTTTCAAATAATTTTCCAATTAATGGCAGTAAAGATATAGGTTTGTAAGAACTAGCTTGACTAGAATTCTTCCCAGGCTTTGGAATCATTACAACTTCTGCAACCTTCCAGAGAGTTGGAACGTATTGAATGCGAATGCAAGAATTGAATATTTTGGTCAGTTTTGCTAACGCTTTAATTGGTAATTGCTTAAGGATCTCTCCATTAATTAGGTCAAAACCAGGCGTTTTTTGCAGCTTAAATTTTTTATTTCTTGAAGAACTTCTTTCATCGTAACTTTTTCTATAATTTCTTCCTCAATGTTTCCGGTAATGTCAGTCATTGGGTTAGAAATTTTGGAGAAAATTGTTTTTAAATGTTCGGCAAAGACGTTGGCTTTATCGTAGTCAGTTTTTGCCCATGTATTTTGTTGTGTTCTTAGTGGTTGATTTAATTTCTTTGGCCGTTTTAATTTTTTCGTTGCTTTCCACAAAGAATAGTCAGTTTTACTGTCATGCCCAAGCTCTGATATGAATTTATTGAATTTGTTATTATTGTACTTTTTAATTTCTTTACGTAACTTTTGTGCTAACTGATTCATTTTCTTTTTTTCGTGCGGTGATCTATTTGTTTGCCATTTTTTTGTTTTCTCTTTTCTTTAATGAGATTTGTTATATACGATGGGTAGGTGTGGCCTAGTGACGGTTTTTTTACAATAGGAGTGCTGTTCCATCCAGCATTCTGAATTAGGTTTGTTAATTCTAAGACTTCCTTTTCAAGATCGTCAGAAGTTTCTATTTGAGAAAAACAATTTATTCCATTTTGGACTAAAGTCCTGAAATATTCCCAGTCAGTTTTGTGACTCGTTAGTCTTGGCTTTTCTTCATACACATTGAGCTCTGTGCAGTACGTTAAGTAAATTGGAGAATGATCAGAATTCAATTCATAACCTTCTTCAATTTTTAATTGTGTTGCAGAAATTTTATTAATAATGAAAAAATCTATTAGATCTGGACTTTTAGAATAATCCGTAGGCCAATAAGTTGGAGATCCGGTAGAGAATACATTGCATCCAATTTTGTTTACAGCTTTAAGGAGCTCCCTTCCTTTGGTTGTAGTTAATCTTGACCCCCAATGCACATGTTTTGCATTAAAGTCACCACCAATTATAAATTTATATTTAAAACTTTGAAATAATTTTAAGTAATCAGTATGTTTTATGTTGTGTCTCGGCGGACTATAAACAGACATGATAGTTAGATGTTGGTTATTTTCCATTACAGTGATAGTTGTGGCTTGAAATTGTTCACATTGAATTTTCTCTTCCTCCCGGTGGATTAAATTGTTTTTTACGATAATTGCACTGCCGCCTCTGGCTTTATTGCATGGATGAATTGTATGATATTCAGAATATTTTTGAAGAGAAAAGTATGATTCATTTTTAAAATGGGTTTCGCTTATTAAACAGATGTCAATATTTTTTGATTCCAAAACTTGAATCAGTTCATTTTTTTGTTTTTGGAGCCCATTGGCATTCCACTGCATAATTTTTATGTTCGACTTCATTCGAATACACAACTGAAATTTTCCTCCAAAGAGAGGAGGCGGTTCTCGAATATCTTATTTTGTGATACAATGTTATCTAATTTGATTATTATTTCTGTTAGGAGATTTTGATTGATTTGGTTTGTATTTGGTATACTTTGTTTTTGATTGATTTGATTTGAATTTTGTACACTTTGACGTGTTATTTGAGAGTACGATTTCGATGGTTGGGTTTTATTTGAGATTGTTACTACATTTGTATCTAATATTCTTTTATTTCCTTGAATGGTTAAATGATTAGCATGTGTTGGGACTTTACTGTTATAATTACCATTGTGAGATACGGCATTTTTTAACTTCTTTTCACGTATTTTTTGGAGCTCCTTAGCTACAATGCAGCCTCGATAGCTGGCGGGGTGCTCTTCACCACAGTTGACACATTTCGGATTGGTATCTGTTTGTTTTGTGCAGTTTTTGGATTCGTGTTTTCCAGCGCAGCGGACACATCTAGGTTCTTTTGAACAATAATTTTTAGTATGGTTAAAACTCTGACATTTTCCACATTGAGGAATGATAAACAAAACACATGGCCACACATACATAAAATGCTGCTCTCAAGGCGAAAACACATGCTGTTTTTTCTCTTGGTTCCGAATGTCTATTCTCTTTACTCCGAATACTCATTCTAATATTCAAATTAAATAATATTTAGACTTAAGCATATCAAATTTTTGGCCTTATCATAAAACTGTTTTCCGAAACAACATACAAGCGGTTTCGCAGAAATTGCTCACTTTTGATTCACTCGCTGTATTATGTTGATATCTTCCGCAACCCTCCCGGTTTCAATCTCTATTTCTTTCTATATACTCTCTCTCTGTCGCTCTCTGAATAAAATATCACAACATATATATGTTCACTCGAAATTTGTAAATTTATATATGTTTACATTCACACATATTATTTTTATGAAACATTCATGTCCCAAACATAATATATTCTAACATATTAACATAGATGTCCCAAACATTTAGTGTTAGTTTAGGAACATTACATGTTTACACTTAAATATATTGTGTTTAAAAATTGTGTCCGAAACACATTTTGTTTATATCGGAACATATGAAAAACATATTTTTCTATCAGTGCACATACTGCGTACTGCGTACTATAGCTTGTTAATGCTCCTTGGTACATACGGAATGCTGACTTGCACCGAGACTTGGGGGTTAGAACTGTTGAAGAAGAAATAACCCTCAACTCACTAAAACATTCAGAGAAATTACAGAATCATGTCAACCAAGACTTAAAACTACCGATCCATAAGAAGGCTGCGAAGGACAGTACCGATGGATTTAAATCCAACTCTACACTGAAATCAAGAACTAGGATGTAGTTATTGAACTATTTACCTATGCTAAACTATGCTAAAATTTCTAGTGTTAAGTATGTTGTATTAAGCTATCAAGAAATTACTAGATGAGTCTAACTCAGTCGTAATAAAATCAGAATAAAAAAATAAACTCTCTCAAAATTATTTAAAAGAGTGTAAGGGAAAATAAAATTTCTAATTTCAGACTCAGTCTCAAGTATAAAATGTGCTATATTTCATGTAACACATGTCGTTGAAATAAAGTATTTAAAAATGTATCCCATTTTTGAATGCTTTTTTGCTTTATAGTAAAGATACAAAAAGTCAAAAATTAAAAGATTTCAATAAATTTGAAAAAAACTTTCCGAATTATTAGAACCAAGCGACCTTAATTAAACAAATTTTCTTTCGTGGAAAGATACCAAGTGGAATCATTTAACTATAAAGATAAAACGACTTCATTGGAAAATGTATCGACATTCGGGTAAAAAAAAAAAACTTAGTAGCAGAGAAATGAGTCTATGCTAAGCAAATTCTCATTCGCATTTTAAATATTTTTTCGGTGTATCAGATTCTGGCATTGTACAAAAAAAGTTTTGGACATTTTTGACCAAAATGATTAGATGGAAATGGGAGAACGTCAAATTCTACGTGATTATCATTTTCCGTAAATGACTAAATTAGCTAATGGACCTATTCTCTAAGGCAACTAATATTTACTATGATATATATATATATATATATATATATATATATATATATATATATATATATATATATATATATATATATATATATATATATATATATATATATATATATATATATATATATATATATATATATATATATATATATATATATATATATATATATATATATATATATATATATATATATATATATATCATAGTAAATATTAGTTGCCTTAGAGAATAGGTCCATTAGCTAATTTAGTCATTTACGGAAAATGATAATCACGTAGAATTTGACGTTCTCCCATTTCCATCTAATCATTTTGGTCAAAAATGTCCAAAACTTTTTTTGTACAATGCCAGAATCTGATACACCGAAAAAATATTTAAAATGCGAATGAGAATTTGCTTAGCATAGACTCATTTCTCTGCTACTAAGTTTTTTTTTTTTTACCCGAATGTCGATACATTTTCCAATGAAGTCGTTTTATCTTTATAGTTAAATGATTCCACTTGGTATCTTTCCACGAAAGAAAATTTGTTTAATTAAGGTCGCTTGGTTCTAATAATTCGGAAAGTTTTTTTTCAAATTTATTGAAATCTTTTAATTTTTGACTTTTTGTATCTTTACTATAAAGCAAAAAAGCATTCAAAAATGGGATACATTTTTAAATACTTTATTTCAACGACATGTGTTACATGAAATATAGCACATTTTATACTTGAGACTGAGTCTGAAATTAGAAATTTTATTTTCCCTTACACTCTTTTAAATAATTTTGAGAGAGTTTATTTTTTTATTCTGATTTTATTACGACTGAGTTAGACTCATCTAGTAATTTCTTGATAGCTTAATACAACATACTTAACACTAGAAATTTTAGCATAGTTTAGCATAGGTAAATAGTTCAATAACTACATCCTAGTTCTTGATTTCAGTGTAGAGTTGGATTTAAATCCATCGGTACTGTCCTTCGCAGCCTTCTTATGGATCGGTAGTTCCGGACAATGTTATTTAAGTCTTGGTTGACATGATTCTGTAATTTCTCTGAATGTTTTAGTGAGTTGAGGGTTATTTCTTCTTCAACAGTTCTAACCCCCAAGTCTCGGTGCAAGTCAGCATTCCGTATGTACCAAGGAGCATTAACAAGCTATAGTACGCAGTTCGCAGTATGTGCACTGATAGAAAAATATGTTTTTCATATGTTCCGATATAAACAAAATGTGTTTCGGACACAATTTTTAAACACAATATATTTAAGTGTAAACATGTAATGTTCCTAAACTAACACTAAATGTTTGGGACATCTATGTTAATATGTTAGAATATATTATGTTTGGGACATGAATGTTTCATAAAAATAATATGTGTGAATGTAAACATATATAAATTTACAAATTTCGAGTGAACATATATATGTTGTGATATTTTATTCAGAGAGCGACAGAGAGAGAGTATATAGAAAGAAATAGAGATTGAAACCGGGAGGGTTGCGGAAGATATCAACATAATACAGCGAGTGAATCAAAAGTGAGCAATTTCTGCGAAACCGCTTGTATGTTGTTTCGGAAAACAGTTTTATGATAAGGCCAAAAATTTGATATGCTTAAGTCTAAATATTATTTAATTTGAATATTAGAATGAGTATTCGGAGGTAAAGAGAATAGACATTCGGAACCAAGAGAAAAAACAGCATGTGTTTTCGCCTTGAGAGCAGCATTTTATGTATGTGTGGCCATGTGTTTTGTTTATCATTCCTCAATGTGGAAAATGTCAGAGTTTTAACCATACTAAAAATTATTGTTCAAAAGAACCTAGATGTGTCCGCTGCGCTGGAAAACACGAATCCAAAAACTGCACAAAACAAACAGATACCAATCCGAAATGTGTCAACTGTGGTGAAGAGCACCCCGCCAGCTATCGAGGCTGCATTGTAGCTAAGGAGCTCCAAAAAATACGTGAAAAGAAGTTAAAAAATGCCGTATCTCACAATGGTAATTATAACAGTAAAGTCCCAACACATGCTAATCATTTAACCATTCAAGGAAATAAAAGAATATTAGATACAAATGTAGTAACAATCTCAAATAAAACCCAACCATCGAAATCGTACTCTCAAATAACACGTCAAAGTGTACAAAATTCAAATCAAATGAATCAAAAACAAAGTATACCAAATACAAACCAAATCAATCAAAATCTCCTAACAGAAATAATAATCAAATTAGATAACATTGTATCACAAAATAAGATATTCGAGAACCGCCTCCTCTCTTTGGAGGAAAATTTCAGTTGTGTATTCGAATGAAGTCGAACATAAAAATTATGCAGTGGAATGCCAATGGGCTCCAAAAACAAAAAAATGAACTGATTCAAGTTTTGGAATCAAAAAATATTGACATCTGTTTAATAAGCGAAACCCATTTTACAAATGAATCATACTTTTCTCTTCAAAAATATTCTGTATATCATACTATTCATCCATGCAATAAAGCCAGAGGCGGCAGTGCAATTATCGTAAAAAACAATTTAATCCACCGGGAGGAAGAGAAAATTCAATGTGAACAATTTCAAGCCACAACTATCACTGTAATGGAAAATAACCAACATCTAACTATCATGTCTGTTTATAGTCCGCCGAGACACAACATAAAACATACTGATTACTTAAAATTATTTCAAAGTTTTAAATATAAATTTATAATTGGTGGTGACTTTAATGCAAAACATGTGCATTGGGGGTCAAGATTAACTACAACCAAAGGAAGGGAGCTCCTTAAAGCTGTAAACAAAATTGGATGCAATGTATTCTCTACCGGATCTCCAACTTATTGGCCTACGGATTATTCTAAAAGTCCAGATCTAATAGATTTTTTCATTATTAATAAAATTTCTGCAACACAATTAAAAATTGAAGAAGGTTATGAATTGAATTCTGATCATTCTCCAATTTACTTAACGTACTGCACAGAGCTCAATGTGTATGAAGAAAAGCCAAGACTAACGAGTCACAAAACTGACTGGGAATATTTCAGGACTTTAGTCCAAAATGGAATAAATTGTTTTTCTCAACTAGAAACTTCTGACGATCTTGAAAAGGAAGTCTTAGAATTAACAAACCTAATTCAGAATGCTGGATGGAACAGCACTCCTATTGTAAAAAAACCGTCACTAGGCCACACCTACCCATCGTATATAACAAATCTCATTAAAGAAAAGAGAAAACAAAAAAATGGCAAACAAATAGATCACCGCACGAAAAAAAGAAAATGAATCAGTTAGCACAAAAGTTACGTAAAGAAATTAAAAAGTACAATAATAACAAATTCAATAAATTCATATCAGAGCTTGGGCATGACAGTAAAACTGACTATTCTTTGTGGAAAGCAACGAAAAAATTAAAACGGCCAAAGAAATTAAATCAACCACTAAGAACACAACAAAATACATGGGCAAAAACTGACTACGATAAAGCCAACGTCTTTGCCGAACATTTAAAAACAATTTTCTCCAAAATTTCTAACCCAATGACTGACATTACCGGAAACATTGAGGAAGAAATTATAGAAAAAGTTACGATGAAAGAAGTTCTTCAAGAAATAAAAAATTTAAGCTGCAAAAAACGCCTGGTTTTGACCTAATTAATGGAGAGATCCTTAAGCAATTACCAATTAAAGCGTTAGCAAAACTGACCAAAATATTCAATTCTTGCATTCGCATTCAATACGTTCCAACTCTCTGGAAGGTTGCAGAAGTTGTAATGATTCCAAAGCCTGGGAAGAATTCTAGTCAAGCTAGTTCTTACAAACCTATATCTTTACTGCCATTAATTGGAAAATTATTTGAAAAAATTTTATGTAAACGACTCAACTCATATTTGGAGCGTGAAAAAATCATTCCTAATCATCAATTCGGCTTCCGAAAAGGACACTCTACAATAGAGCAAATCCACAGAATAACTCATGCCATTGAAGAAACTTTTGAGAAAAGGGAGGTATGTTCAGCAGTCTTTTTGGACATATCACAAGCATTTGATGGAGTAGTACACTCGTCATTAATACACAAGTTGAAAAACATTTTACCCAGCAACTTCTGCCTTTTGCTGGAATCGTATCTAAAAGACCGATTTTATCGTGTCAAGCAAGGTTTAGAGTACTCCAACCTTTACCATATTCAATCCGGTGTACCGCAAGGTAGCATATTGGGTCCTATGCTCTATCTCCTATATACATATGACCTTCAGCCTCAGGAAGATTGCATAATAGGCACTTTTGCTGACGACACAGTGATAATGGCAAAAACGCGAAATATTGAAGAATCAACAACCAAACTACAAACTGCTCTAAACGATATTGATGAATGGATGGACAAATGGGGTCTAAAATTAAACAGTTCAAAATCTGTGCATGTTAACTTTACACAGAAAAAGATACAACCTAAACCTATATATATTAAAGATCAAGAAGTACCTAGAGCTGATTCAGCGAAATATCTTGGTATGACACTTGATGAAAAGCTGAAATGGAACGAGCACATAAAGAGTATGAAAAAGGCATTGGAAATAAAATACCGTGAGTTAAAATGGTTAATTGGGAGAAAATCTAATTTGTCAATTGCAAATAAACTAATGGTGTACAAACAAGTATTGAAGCCTATGTGGACATACGGTCTACAACTATGGGGTTGTGCTAAAAATCAAGACATAGATATGATTCAAAAATTTCAAAACAGAGTGTTGAGAGAAATAGTGGACGCTCCGTGGTATATATATATAAGGAACAACGATCTGCATAGGGATCTGAATATAAAAACAGTGAGAGAAGAAATCTATCATCAAGCAGAAGCGCATGAAATGAGACTGTTAAGTCACAAAAATGAAGAGATACCACATATATTACAACATATATCTAACCGAAGACTTCAGAGATATAAACCACTTGATTTGAAATTTCGATTCAATCAACAAGGCACAATATGATACTTTAACTCTGTAAATTTTCATATCAATATTAAAAAACTACTAGTTAGTCCCTTTGTAAATAGACTAGTTGTAGTATTATAACTTAAACAATCTATTTTTAATGTTTAAGAATAAAAAAAAAAAAAAAAAAAAAAAAAAATTTTGGCATTATGGGCACAATTTTTTCCTTGGTTCGTTAAAAGAAATCTGAACGTACGAGGAGTAAGTCAAAATATTCAGGCAAACGAAATTAAAAAACAAGTATATACGGCCGTAAGTTCGGCCAGGCCGAATCTTATGTACCCTCCACCATGGATTGCGTAGAAACTTCTACGAAAGACTGTCATCCACGATCGAAATACTTGGGTTGTGGTATCTTAAAACTTCTTAACATCGTTTTCTAAATTGTGAGTTAGTCCATACGTGGTATATATTAGACAAAAAAGTTATGTATAGTTACGTCTACAAATAATTACGAATCGATATGGACTTTTTGCACGGTACGTATAGGGACAATTGTTTTATTGATGTACAGCGGAGTATGACTTGTGTTTTTGTTTGTAAATATCATATGAATTGATTTGCTTTCGTTTAATTTCATTCGCCATTTCTTTATCCAGTTTTCTATAGCAGAAAGTACGAATTGCAACTTGCTTGTGGCCTCAGTTTCTGTTTTTGCTGTTGTTAAAATGGCAGTGTCATCTGCAAACGTAGCTATTTTGGCAATTTGTGGATTTGGTATATCTTTCGTGTATAAAAGATACAACACTGGCCCAAGGACACTACCTTGTGGAACTCCTGCTTCAATTGGATTTAGATCTGAATATTGATTCTCTATTTTGACTCGAAAGTGTCTATTCTCAAGATATGATTTCAAAATTTCATAATATTCTTTTGGAATATCATTGTAGAGTTTGAATAGCAGGCCTTTGTGCCATACTTTATCAAAAGCTTGACCTATGTCTAGAAAGACAGCCGAACAAACGTTTTTGCTTTCAATTGCCTTTTCTGCAACATCAATTATACGATGGACATGTAGTACAGTAGAATGTTTATTCCTGAATCCAAATTGATGGCTTGGAATCAGTTCTCTTCTTGAGATTATTGGTTGAAGTCTTTTCAGCAAGAGTTTTTCAAATATTTTGGACAAGATTGGTAGAATTGATATAGGCCTGTACGACGTTGTTTCGTTTGGAGGTTTTCCAGGTTTGGGAATTACTATTATTTCAGCAATTTTCCATTCCAGGGGAACGTATCTCAAACGAAAACACGCATTTATTATGTAAAAAAATTTTCGCAATGCTTTTGGAGTTAATTTCTTAATGATTTTCGTAGTGATCAAATCATATCCAGGTGCTTTTTTGGAGCTCAAGTCCTTATTAATAATATATTTTAACTCTCCAAAGGAAGCCGGTTTAATGATTGCATTATCATTTTTTTCGACTTTCAGGAGATCCTCAGATTCTTTGTATCCTTCTAGGGAACGGAATGTACTTCGAAAATGTGATGCAAATACATCTACTTTATCTCTAGAGCTTCGAGCCCAAGTACCATCTTTCCTCTTGATAGGGGGCATTTGATGTGAATGGTGGTTAAAATTTTTGTTGCTTTCCACAAGCTGTAGTTTGTGTCCTTCCGAGCTGATAAGTTGTGAAGACGGTCAGTCATAGTTTTATTCTTATTTTCATTCGTTACTTGCTTCAATTCATTACATAGTCTGTTAAGAGTCGCCTTGTTTTCTTGAGTTCTTTCCCTCTGCCATTTTTTGCGTGCTTTACGTTTTTTAGACAACAAATCACGGATAATTTTTGGATATGTAACTTCTACAGTGGTTTTGATTCAATTCGGGTGAACTCTCCCAAGCTGATGTTTGAATGGATTGGATAAAATCAGTAAGATCGTTATCAACTTCCCTTTCAGATTTTAAGGGGGTTTTTAGATTTATCTTCTGATCGATAAGATATTGGAATAATCGCCAGTTCGCCCGCTTATTATATAGATGGCATTCAGTTTCTTTCTTTATTATAGAATCACTGATAGTCATAATGACAGCAGAATGATCTGATGAAGATAAAGATGTGGTATTTTCAACAAATATATAGGATCTTGCTAAATTTTTAACTAGAAAAAAGTCAATAAGGTCTGGAATTCTCTCAGGGTTGGATGGCCAATAAGTAGGTTCATCCCCGATACTATTTGGCATTTCAATTTTCTACATGCCTTATATAGCTCACTGCCTTTTGTAGATGTAAGTCTCGATCCCCAATTTTTATTTTTGGCATTGAAGTCACCGCCTATTATGAAATGATCTCCAATAGACCTTAACAGCGATTCGTATTGGTCTGATTTAATGTTATGTTTTGGTGGTGAATATATTGAACAAATTTTAAATGACTTGTTTTGTTTAAGACAAACAGATACGCATGCAACATGAAATACCTCATTTTCGATTTTAAGCTCTTCGTGATGATTTATGTTAGATTTGATTATGACTGTTGAGCCACCTCGTGGTTTTTGAGAAGGATGGATAGAATGGTACAATTTGTAGCCGTCAATAGAAGCGTACGATTGCTTAGTCAAGTGACTTTCAGATATCAGGAGAATGTCAACCTTTTGATCCTTTAAGAAATATTCTATTTCACTAATACGCTTTAGTAAACCATTACAGTTCCAGATTGCAATACGTAATGCTGACATTATTGGAGATTTGAGAAACTGATAACCAATGAGTTGAGTTTTTCTATGAGTTTTTCATTTAATATAGTTTGAGCGTCTAACCGACGATTTATTCCTTCAATACTCTTCATTAATTCCTTTAATATAGTGTTTCCGGTAGAATTTGCTCCATTTAGAACTTCGGAATACGATTGTTTTGTTTTGGTATTATATGGTTGCGGTATTGGATGGAGTAGCTGTGCTGGACGTTCACTATTCGATTTTTTTGTCTCAATTTCTTTGTTGGCACGAGCCTTATTTCTTATCTTTTGGAGCTCTTTGGCTACCTCACAACCACGATATATATCCCTTTCCGACCGTGTACGCACAATTGTGCGGGTAACTTTAAGTCTCTATAATTTCTTTAATAGATGACGTACTGCGATAAGAGAGGCAAAAAAATAATTGTGTATGCTCTCTCTTTGTCTAAGAATGTGAAGAACCGTTATAAATATTTGCTTTTCATATTAATTTTGTAGTTTCAGCAGTGTACTTTGCGCATTTGTAAAACTGAGTGGAAGATGTAAGTTTGCAAATATATTAAAATTATTTAAATTGTTCTCATTCGCATTTTAAATATTTTTTCGGTGTATCAGATTCTGGCATTGTACAAAAAAAGTTTTGGACATTTTTGACCAAAATGATTAGATGGAAATGGGAGAACGTCAAATTCTACGTGATTATCATTTTCCGTAAATGACTAAATTAGCTAATGGACCTATTCTCTAAGGCAACTAATATTTACTATGATATATATATATATATATATATATATATATATATATATATATATATATATATATATATATATATATATATATATATATATATATATATATATATATATATATATATATATATATATATATATATATATATATATATATATATATATATATATATGCCCAATTCG